>NW_027616701.1:0-208442 GCF_964187855.1 Myxine glutinosa
CACTTTTCGCACTTGTGTTAGTGTTGAAAAACCAGTTTTCGCACTTGTGTTTGTGTTGAAAAACCACTTTTCGCACTTGTGTTGGTGCAGGAAACCACTTTTCGCAGTTGTGTTAGTGTTGAGAAACCACTTTTCGCACTGGTGTTGGTGAAGGAAACCACTTTTCGCACTTGTGTTAGTGTTGAACACCCACTTTTCGCACTTGTGTTGGTGCAGGAAACCACTTTTGCACTTGTATTAGTGTGGAAAAAATACTTTTTGCACTTGTGCTAGTGTTGAAAAACCACTTTTTGCACTTGTGTTAGTGTTGAAAAACCACTTTTCGCACTTGTGTTGGTGCAGGAAACCACTTTTGCACTTGTATTAGTGTGGAAAAACCACTTTTCGCACTTGTGTTAGTGTTGAAAAACCACTTTTGCACTTGTGTTAGTGTTGAAAAACCACTTTTCGCACTTGTGTTAGTGTTGAAAAACCACTTTTCGCAATTGTGTTAGTGTTGAATAACCACTTTTCGCACTTGTGTTAGTGTTGAAAAACCACTTGTCGCACTTGTGTTGGTGCAGGAAACCACTTTTGCACTTGTATTAGTGTGGAAAAAACACTTTTCGCACTTGTGTTAGTGTTGAAAAACCACTTTTCGCACTTGTGTTAGTGTTGAAAAACCACTTTTCGCACTTGTGTTAGTGTTGAAAAACCACTTTTCGCACTTGTGTTGGTCCAGGAAACCACTTTTGCACTTGTATTAGTGTGGAAAAACCACTTTTTGCACTTGTGTTAGTGTTGAAAAACCACTTTTCGCACTTGTGATAGTGTTGAAAAACCACTTTTCGCACTTGTATTAGAGTGGAAAAACCACTTTTCGCACTTGTGTTAGTGTTGAAAAACCACTTTTCGCACTTGTGTTAGTGTTGAAAAACCACTTTTCGCACTTGTGTTGGTGCAGGAAACCACTTTTGCACTTGTATTAGTGTGGAAAAACCACTTTTCGCACTTGTGTTAGTGTTGAAAAACCACTTTTCGCACTTGTGTTAGTGTTGAAAAACCACTTTTCGCACTTCTGTTGGTGCAGGAAACCACTTTTGCACTTGTATTAGTGTAGAAAAAACACTTTTTGCACTTGTGATACTGTTGAAAAACCACTTTTCGCACTTGTGTTTGTGTTGAAAAACCACTTTTCGCACTTGTGTTGGTGCAGGAAACCACTTTTGGACTTGTATTAATGTGGAAAAAACACTTTTCGCACTTGTGTTAGTGTTGAAAAATCACTTTTCGCACTTGTGATAGTGTTGAAAAACCACTTTTCGCACTTGTATTAGTGTGGAAAAACCACTTTTCGCACTTGTGTTAGTGTTGAAAAACCACTTTTCGCACTTGTGTTAGTGTTGAAAAACCACTTTTCGCACTTGTGTTGGTGCAGTAAACCACTTTTGCACTTGTAATAGTGTGGAAAAACCACTTTTCGCACTTGTGTTAGTGTTGAAAAACCACTTTTCGCACTTGTGTTAGTGTTGAAAAACCACTTTTCGCACTTGTGTTGGTGCAGGAAACCACTTTTGCACTTGTATTAGTGTGGAAAAAACACTTTTTGCACTTGTGATAGTGTTGAAAAACCACTTTTCGCACTTGTATTAGTGTTGAAAAACCACTTTTCGCACTTGTGTTTGTGCAGGAAACCACTTTTGCACTTGTATTAGTGTGGAAAAAACACTTTTTGCACTTGTGATAGTGTTGAAAAACCACTTTTCGCACTTGTGTTAGTGTTAAAAAACCACTTTTCGCACTTGTGTTGGTGCAGGAAACCACTTTTGCACTTGTATCAGTGTGGAAAAACCACTTTTTGCACTTGTATTAGTGATGAAAAACCACTTTTCGCACTTGTGTTAGTGTTGAAAAACCACTTTTCGCACTTGTGTTGGTGCAGGAAACCACTCTTGCACTTGTATTAGTGTGGAAAAAACACTTTTTGCACTTGTGATAGTGTTGAAAAACCACTTTTCGCACTTGTGGTAGTGTTGAAAAACCCCTTTTCGCACTTGTGTTGGTGCAGGAAACCACTATTGCACTTGTATTAGTGTGGAAAAAACACTTTTTGCACTTGTGATAGTGTTGAAAAACCACTTTTCGCACTTGTGTTAGTGTTGAAAAACCACTTTTCGCAATTTTGTTGGTGCAGGAAACCACTGTTGCACTTGTATTAGTGTGGAAAAAACACTTTTTGCACTTGTGATAGTGTTGAACAACCACTTTTCGCACTTGTGTTAGTGTTGAAAAACCACTTTTCGCACTTGTGCTAGTGTTGAAAAACCACTTTTCGCACTTGTGTTGGTGCAGGAAACCACTTTTGCACTTGTATTAGTGTGGAAAAACCACTTTTCGCACTTGTGTTAGTGATGAAAAACCACTTTTCACACTTGTGTTAGTGTTGAAAAACCACTTTTCGCACTTGTGTTGGTGCAGGAAACCACTTTTGCACTTGTATTAGTGTGGAAAAAACACTTTTTGCACTTGTGATAGTGTTGAAAAACCACTTTTCGCACTTGTGTTAGTGTTGAAAAACCACTTTTCGCACTTGTGTTGGTGCAGGAAACCACTTTTGCACTTGTATTAGTGTGGAAAAACCACTTTTCGCACTTGTGTTAGTGTTGAAAAACCACTTTTCGCACTTGTGTTAGTGTTGAAAAACCACTTTTCGCACTTGTATTAGTGTGGAAAAAACACTTTTCGCACTTGTGTGAGTGTTGAAAAACCTCTTTTCGCACTTGTGTTAGTGTTGAAAACCACTTTTCACACTTGTGTTAGTGTTGAAAAACCACTTTTCGCACTTGTGTTAGTGTTGAAAAACTACTTTTCGCACTTGTGTTGGTGCAGGAAGCCACTTTTGCACTTGTATTAGTGTGGAAAAAACACTTTTCGCACTTGTGTGAGTGTTGAAAAACCACTTTTCGCACTTGTGTTAGTGTTGAAAAACCACTTTTCACACTTGTGTTGGTGCAGGAAACCACTTTTGCACTTGTATTAGTGTGGAAAAAACACTTTTTGCACTTGTGATAGTGTTGAAAAACCACTTTTCGCACTTGTGTTAGTGTTGAAAACCACTTTTCGCACGTGTGTTAGTGTTGAAAAACCACTTTTCGCACTTGTGTTGGTGCAGGAAACCACTTTTGCACTTGTATTATTGTGGAAAAACGACTTTTTGCACTTGTGATAGTGTTGAAAAACCACTTTTCGCACTTGTGTTAGTGTTGAAAAACCACTTTTCGCACTTGTGTTAGTGTTGAAAAACCACTTTTCGCACTTGTGTTGGTGCAGGAAACCACTTTTGCACTTGTATTAGTGTGGAAAAAACACTTTTCGCACTTGTGTTAGTGTTGAAAAACCACTTTTCGCACTTGTGTTAGTGTTGAAAAACCACTTTTCGCACTTGTGTTGGTGCAGGAAGCCACTTTTGCACTTGTATTAGTGTGGAAAAACCACTTTTCGCACTTGTGTTAGTGTTGAAAAACCACTTTTCGCACTTGTGTTGGTGCAGGAAACCACTTTTGCACTTGTATTAGTGTTGAAAAACCACTTTTCGCACTTGTGTTAGTGTTGAAAAGCCACTTTTCGCACTTGTGTTGGTGCAGGAAACCACTTTTGCACTTGTATTAGTGTGGAAAAAACACTTTTCGCACTTGTGTTAGTGTTGAAAAACCAATTTTCGCACTTGTGTTAGTGTTGAAAAACCACTTTTCGCACTTGTGTTGGTGCAGGAAACCACTTTTGCAATTGTATTAGTGTGGAAAAACCACTTTTCGCACTTGTGTTAGTGTTGAAAAACCACTTTTCGCACTTGTGTTAGTGTTGAAAAACCACTTTTCGCACTTGTGTTAGTGTTGAAAAACCACTTTTCGCACTTGTGTTGGTGCAGGAAACCACTTTGCACTTGTATTAGTGTGGAAAAACCACTTTTCGCACTTGTGTTAGTGTTGAAAAACCACTTTTCGCACTTGTGTTAGTGTTGAAAAACCACTTTTCGCACTTGTGTTTGTGTTGAAAAACCACTTTTCGCACTTGTGTTGGTCCAGGAAACCACTTTTGCACTTGTATTAGTGTGGAAAAACCACTTTTCGCACTTGTGTTAGTGTTGAAAAACCACTTTTCGCACTTGTGATAGTGTTGAAAAACCACTTTTCGCACTTGTATTAGAGTGGAAAAACCACTTTTCGCACTTGTGTTAGTGTTGAAAAACCACTTTTCGCACTTGTGTTAGTGTTGAAAAACCACTTTTCGCACTTGTGTTAGTGTTGAAAAACCACTTTTCGCACTTGTGTTGGTGCAGGAAACCACTTTTGCACTTGTATTAGTGTGGAAAAAACACTTTTTGCACTTGTGATAGTGTTGAAAAACCACTTTTCGCACTTGTGTTAGTGTTGAAAAACCACTTTTCGCACTTGTGTTGGTGCAGGAAACCACTTTTGCACTTGTATTAGTGTGGAAAAAACACTTTTTGCACTTGTGATAGTGTTGAAAAACCACTTTTCGCACTTGTGTTAGTGTTAAAAAAACTACTTTTCGCACTTGTGTTGGTGCAGGAAACCACTTTTGCACTTGTATTAGTGTGGAAAAACCACTTTTCGCACTTGTGTTAGTGTTGAAAAACCACTTTTCGCACTTGTGCTGGTGCAGGAAACCACTTTTGCACTTGTATTAGTGTGGAAAAAACACTTTTTGCACTTGTGATAGTGTTGAACAACCACTTTTCGCACTTGTGTTAGTGTTGAAAACCACTTTTCGCACTTGTGTTAGTGTTGAAAAACGACTTTTCGCACTTGTGTTGGTGCAGGAAACCACTTTTGCACTTGTATTAGTGTGGAAAAACCACTTTTCGCACTTGTGTTAGTGATGAAAAACCACTTTTTGCACTTGTGTTAGTGTTGAAAAACCACTTTTCGCACTTGTGTTGGTGCAGGAAACCACTTTTACACTTGTATTAGTGTGGAAAACCACTTTTCGCACTTGTGTTAGTGTTGAAAAACCACTTTTCGCACTTGTGTTAGTGTTGAAAAACCACTTTTCGCACTTGTGTTGGTGCAGGAAACCACTTTTGCACTTGTATTAGTGTGGAAAAAACACTTTTTGCACTTGTGATAGTGTTGAAAAACCACTTTTCGCACTTGTGTTAGTGTTGAAAAACCACTTTTTGCACTTGTGTTAGTGTTGAAAAACCACTTTTCGCACTTGTGTTGGTGCAGGAAACCACTTTTGCACTTGTATTAGTGTGGAAAAACCACTTTTCGCACTTGTGTTAGTGTTGAAAAACCACTTTTGCACTTGTGTTAGTGTTGAAAAACCACTTTTCGCATTTGTGTTAGTGTTGAAAAACCACTTTTCGCAATTGTGTTAGTGTTGAATAACCACTTTTCGCACTTGTGTTAGTGTTGAAAAACCACTTGTCGCACTTGTGTTGGTGCAGGAAACCACTTTTGCACTTGTATTAGTGTGGAAAAAACACTTTTCGCACTTGTGTTAGTGTTGAAAAACCACTTTTCGCACTTGTGTTAGTGTTGAAAAACCACTTTTCGCACTTGTGTTAGTGTTGAAAAACCACTTTTCGCACTTGTGTTGGTCCAGGAAACCACTTTTGCACTTGTATTAGTGTGGAAAAACCACTTTTTGCACTTGTGTTAGTGTTGAAAAACCACTTTTCGCACTTGTGATAGTGTTGAAAAACCACTTTTCGCACTTGTATTAGAGTGGAAAAACCACTTTTCGCACTTGTGTTAGTGTTGAAAAACCACTTTTCGCACTTGTGTTAGTGTTGAAAAACCACTTTTCGCACTTGTGTTGGTGCAGGAAACCACTTTTGCACTTGTATTAGTGTGGAAAAACCACTTTTCGCACTTGTGTTAGTGTTGAAAAACCACTTTTCGCACTTGTGTTAGTGTTGAAAAACCACTTTTCGCACTTGTGTTGGTGCAGGAAACCACTTTTGCACTTGTATTAGTGTAGAAAAAACACTTTTTGCACTTGTGATACTGTTGAAAAACCACTTTTCGCACTTGTGTTTGTGTTGAAAAACCACTTTTCGCACTTGTGTTGGTGCAGGAAACCACTTTTGGACTTGTATTAATGTGGAAAAAACACTTTTCGCACTTGTGTTAGTGTTGAAAAATCACTTTTCGCACTTGTGATAGTGTTGAAAAACCACTTTTCGCACTTGTATTAGTGTGGAAAAACCACTTTTCGCACTTGTGTTAGTGTTGAAAAACCACTTTTCGCACTTGTGTTAGTGTTGGAAAACCACTTTTCGCACTTGTGTTGGTGCAGGAAACCACTTTTGCACTTGTAATAGTGTGGAAAAACCACTTTTCGCACTTGTGTTAGTGTTGAAAAACCACTTTTCGCACTTGTGTTAGTGTTGAAAAACCACTTTTCGCACTTGTGTTGGTGCAGGAAACCACTTTTGCACTTGTATTAGTGTGGAAAAAACACTTTTTGCACTTCTGATAGTGTTGAAAAACCACTTTTCGCACTTGTATTAGTGTTGAAAAACCACTTTTCGCACTTGTGTTTGTGCAGGAAACCACTTTTGCACTTGTATTAGTGTGGAAAAAACACTTTTTGCACTTGTGATAGTGTTGAAAAACCACTTTTCGCACTTGTGTTAGTGTTAAAAAACCACTTTTCGCACTTGTGTTGGTGCAGGAAACCACTTTTGCACTTGTATCAGTGTGGAAAAACCACTTTTTGCACTTGTATTAGTGATGAAAAACCACTTTTCGCACTTGTGTTAGTGTTGAAAAACCACTTTTCGCACTTGTGTTGGTGCAGGAAACCACTCTTGCACTTGTATTAGTGTGGAAAAAACACTTTTTGCACTTGTGATAGTGTTGAAAAACCACTTTTCGCACTTGTGGTAGTGTTGAAAAACCCCTTTTCGCACTTGTGTTGGTGCAGGAAACCACTATTGCACTTGTATTAGTGTGGAAAAAACACTTTTTGCACTTGTGATAGTGTTGAAAAACCACTTTTCGCACTTGTGTTAGTGTTGAAAAACCACTTTTCGCAATTTTGTTGGTGCAGGAAACCACTTTTGCACTTGTATTAGTGTGGAAAAAACACTTTTTGCACTTGTGATAGTGTTGAACAACCACTTTTCGCACTTGTGTTAGTGTTGAAAAACCACTTTTCGCACTTGTGTTAGTGTTGAAAAACCACTTTTCGCACTTGTGTTGGTGCAGGAAACCACTTTTGCACTTGTATTAGTGTGGAAAAACCACTTTTCGCACTTGTGTTAGTGATGAAAAACCACTTTTCACACTTGTGTTAGTGTTGAAAAACCACTTTTCGCACTTGTGTTGGTGCAGGAAACCACTTTTGCACTTGTATTAGTGTGGAAAAAACACTTTTTGCACTTGTGATAGTGTTGAAAAACCACTTTTCGCACTTGTGTTAGTGTTGAAAAACCACTTTTCGCACTTGTGTTGGTGCAGGAAACCACTTTTGCACTTGTATTAGTGTGGAAAAACCACTTTTCGCACTTGTGTTAGTGTTGAAAAACCACTTTTCGCACTTGTGTTAGTGTTGAAAAACCACTTTTCGCACTTGTATTAGTGTGGAAAAAACACTTTTCGCACTTGTGTGAGTGTTGAAAAACCACTTTTCACACTTGTGTTAGTGTTGAAAACCACTTTTCACACTTGTGTTAGTGTTGAAAAACCACTTTTCGCACTTGTGTTAGTGTTGAAAAACTACTTTTCGCACTTGTGTTGGTGCAGGAAACCACTTTTGCACTTGTATTAGTGTGGAAAAAACACTTTTCGCACTTGTGTGAGTGTTGAAAAACCACTTTTCGCACTTGTGTTAGTGTTGAAAAACCACTTTTCACACTTGTGTTGGTGCAGGAAACCACTTTTGCACTTGTATTAGTGTGGAAAAAACACTTTTTGCACTTGTGATAGTGTTGAAAAACCACTTTTCGCACTTGTGTTAGTGTTGAAAACCACTTTTCGCACTTGTGTTAGTGTTGAAAAACCACTTTTCGCACTTGTGTTGGTGCAGGAAACCACTTTTGCACTTGTATTAGTGTGGAAAAAACACTTTTCGCACTTGTGTTAGTGTTGAAAAACCACTTTTCGCACTTGTGTTAGTGTTGAAAAACCACTTTTCGCACTTGTGTTGGTGCAGGAAGCCACTTTTGCACTTGTATTAGTGTGGAAAAACCACTTTTCGCACTTGTGTTAGTGTTGAAAAACCACTTTTCGCACTTGTGTTGGTGCAGGAAACCACTTTTGCACTTGTATTAGTGTTGAAAAACCACTTTTCGCACTTGTGTTAGTGTTGAAAAACCACTTTTCGCACTTGTGTTGGTGCAGGAAACCACTTTTGCACTTGTATTAGTGTGGAAAAAACACTTTTCGCACTTGTGTTAGTGTTGAAAAACCACTTTTCGCACTTGTGTTAGTGTTGAAAAACCACTTTTCGCACTTGTGTTGGTGCAGGAAACCACTTTTGCACTTGTATTAGTGTCGAAAAAACACTTTTTGCACTTGTGATAGTGTTGAAAAACCACTTTTCGCACTTATGTTAGTGTTGAAAAACCACTTTTCGCACTTGTGTTAGTGTTGAAAAACCACTTTTCGCACTTGTGTTGGTGCAGGAAACCACTTTTGCACTTGTATTAGTGTGGAAAAAACACTTTTTGCACTTGTGATAGTGTTGAAAAACCACTTTTCGCACTTGTGTTAGTGTTGAAAACGCACTTTTTGCACTTGTGTTGGTGCAGGAAACCACTTTTGCACTTGTATTAGTGTGGAAAAACCACTTTTCGCACTTGTGTTAGTGTTGAAAACCCACTTTTCGCACTTGTGTTAGTGTTGAAAAACCACTTTTCGCACTTGTGTTGGTGCAGGAAACCACTTTTGCACTTGTATTAGTGTGGAAAAAACACTTTTTGCACTTGTGATAGTGTTGAAAAACCACTTTTCGCACTTGTGTTAGTGTTGAAAAACCACTTTTCGCACTTGTGTTGGTGCAGGAAACCACTTTGCACTTGTATTAGTGTGGAAAAACCACTTTTCGCACTTGTGTTAGTGTTGAAAAACCACTTTTCGCACTTGTGTTAGTGTTGAAAAACCACTTTTCGCACTTGTGTTTGTGTTGAAAAACCACTTTTCGCACTTGTGTTGGTGCAGGAAACCACTTTTCGCAGTTGTGTTAGTGTTGAAAAACCACTTTTCGCACTGGTGTTGGTGAAGGAAACCACTTTTCGCACTTGTGTTAGTGTTGAACACCCACTTTTCGCACTTGTGTTGGTGCAGGAAACCACTTTTGCACTTGTATTAGTGTGGAAAAAATACTTTTTGCACTTGTGCTAGTGTTGAAAAACCACTTTTTGCACTTGTGTTAGTGTTGAAAAACCACTTTTCGCACTTGTGTTGGTGCAGGAAACCACTTTTGCACTTGTATTAGTGTGGAAAAACCACTTTTCGCACTTGTGTTAGTGTTGAAAAACCACTTTTCGCAATTGTGCTGGTGCAGGAAACCACTTTTGCACTTGTATTAGTGTGGAAAAAACACTTTTTGCACTTGTGATAGTGTTGAACAACCACTTTTCGCACTTGTGTTAGTGTTGAAAACCACTTTTCGCACTTGTGTTAGTGTTGAAAAACGACTTTTCGCACTTGTGTTGGTGCAGGAAACCACTTTTGCACTTGTATTAGTGTGGAAAAACCACTTTTCGCACTTGTGTTAGTGATGAAAAACCACTTTTTGCACTTGTGTTAGTGTTGAAAAACCACTTTTCGCACTTGTGTTGGTGCAGGAAACCACTTTTACACTTGTATTAGTGTGGAAAACCACTTTTCGCACTTGTGTTAGTGTTGAAAAACCACTTTTCGCACTTGTGTTAGTGTTGAAAAACCACTTTTCGCACTTGTGTTGGTGCAGGAAACCACTTTTGCACTTGTATTAGTGTGGAAAAAACACTTTTTGCACTTGTGATAGTGTTGAAAAACCACTTTTCGCACTTGTGTTAGTGTTGAAAAACCACTTTTTGCACTTGTGTTAGTGTTGAAAAACCACTTTTCGCACTTGTGTTGGTGCAGGAAACCACTTTTGCACTTGTATTAGTGTGGAAAAACCACTTTTCGCACTTGTGTTAGTGTTGAAAAACCACTTTTGCACTTGTGTTAGTGTTGAAAAACCACTTTTCGCATTTGTGTTAGTGTTGAAAAACCACTTTTCGCAATTGTGTTAGTGTTGAATAACCACTTTTCGCACTTGTGTTAGTGTTGAAAAACCACTTGTCGCACTTGTGTTGGTGCAGGAAACCACTTTTGCACTTGTATTAGTGTGGAAAAAACACTTTTCGCACTTGTGTTAGTGTTGAAAAACCACTTTTCGCACTTGTGTTAGTGTTGAAAAACCACTTTTCGCACTTGTGTTAGTGTTGAAAAACCACTTTTCGCACTTGTGTTGGTCCAGGAAACCACTTTTGCACTTGTATTAGTGTGGAAAAACCACTTTTTGCACTTGTGTTAGTGTTGAAAAACCACTTTTCGCACTTGTGATAGTGTTGAAAAACCACTTTTCGCATTTGTATTAGAGTGGAAAAACCACTTTTCGCACTTGTGTTAGTGTTGAAAAACCACTTTTCGCACTTGTGTTAGTGTTGAAAAACCACTTTTCGCACTTGTGTTGGTGCAGGAAACCACTTTTGCACTTGTATTAGTGTGGAAAAACCACTTTTCGCACTTGTGTTAGTGTTGAAAAACCACTTTTCGCACTTGTGTTAGTGTTGAAAAACCACTTTTCGCACTTGTGTTGGTGCAGGAAACCACTTTTGCACTTGTATTAGTGTAGAAAAAACACTTTTTGCACTTGTGATACTGTTGAAAAACCACTTTTCGCACTTGTGTTTGTGTTGAAAAACCACTTTTCGCACTTGTGTTGGTGCAGGAAACCACTTTTGGACTTGTATTAATGTGGAAAAAACACTTTTCGCACTTGTGTTAGTGTTGAAAAATCACTTTTCGCACTTGTGATAGTGTTGAAAAACCACTTTTCGCACTTGTATTAGTGTGGAAAAACCACTTTTCGCACTTGTGTTAGTGTTGAAAAACCACTTTTCGCACTTGTGTTAGTGTTGGAAAACCACTTTTCGCACTTGTGTTGGTGCAGGAAACCACTTTTGCACTTGTAATAGTGTGGAAAAACCACTTTTCGCACTTGTGTTAGTGTTGAAAAACCACTTTTCGCACTTGTGTTAGTGTTGAAAAACCACTTTTCGCACTTGTGTTGGTGCAGGAAACCACTTTTGCACTTGTATTAGTGTGGAAAAAACACTTTTTGCACTTGTGATAGTGTTGAAAAACCACTTTTCGCACTTGTATTAGTGTTGAAAAACCACTTTTCGCACTTGTGTTTGTGCAGGAAACCACTTTTGCACTTGTATTAGTGTGGAAAAAACACTTTTTGCACTTGTGATAGTGTTGAAAAACCACTTTTCGCACTTGTGTTAGTGTTAAAAAACCACTTTTCGCACTTGTGTTGGTGCAGGAAACCACTTTTGCACTTGTATCAGTGTGGAAAAACCACTTTTTGCACTTGTATTAGTGATGAAAAACCACTTTTCGCACTTGTGTTAGTGTTGAAAAACCACTTTTCGCACTTGTGTTGGTGCAGGAAACCACTCTTGCACTTGTATTAGTGTGGAAAAAACACTTTTTGCACTTGTGATAGTGTTGAAAAACCACTTTTCGCACTTGTGGTAGTGTTGAAAAACCCCTTTTCGCACTTGTGTTGGTGCAGGAAACCACTATTGCACTTGTATTAGTGTGGAAAAAACACTTTTTGCACTTGTGATAGTGTTGAAAAACCACTTTTCGCACTTGTGTTAGTGTTGAAAAACCACTTTTCGCAATTTTGTTGGTGCAGGAAACCACTTTTGCACTTGTATTAGTGTGGAAAAAACACTTTTTGCACTTGTGATAGTGTTGAACAACCACTTTTCGCACTTGTGTTAGTGTTGAAAAACCACTTTTCGCACTTGTGTTAGTGTTGAAAAACCACTTTTCGCACTTGTGTTGGTGCAGGAAACCACTTTTGCACTTGTATTAGTGTGGAAAAACCACTTTTCGCACTTGTGTTAGTGATGAAAAACCACTTTTCACACTTGTGTTAGTGTTGAAAAACCACTTTTCGCACTTGTGTTGGTGCAGGAAACCACTTTTGCACTTGTATTAGTGTGGAAAAAACACTTTTTGCACTTGTGATAGTGTTGAAAAACCACTTTTCGCACTTGTGTTAGTGTTGAAAAACCACTTTTCGCACTTGTGTTGGTGCAGGAAACCACTTTTGCACTTGTATTAGTGTGGAAAAACCACTTTTCGCACTTGTGTTAGTGTTGAAAAACCACTTTTCGCACTTGTGTTAGTGTTGAAAAACCACTTTTCGCACTTGTATTAGTGTGGAAAAAACACTTTTCGCACTTGTGTGAGTGTTGAAAAACCACTTTTCACACTTGTGTTAGTGTTGAAAACCACTTTTCACACTTGTGTTAGTGTTGAAAAACCACTTTTCGCACTTGTGTTAGTGTTGAAAAACTACTTTTCGCACTTGTGTTGGTGCAGGAAACCACTTTTGCACTTGTATTAGTGTGGAAAAAACACTTTTCGCACTTGTGTGAGTGTTGAAAAACCACTTTTCGCACTTGTGTTAGTGTTGAAAAACCACTTTTCACACTTGTGTTGGTGCAGGAAACCACTTTTGCACTTGTATTAGTGTGGAAAAAACACTTTTTGCACTTGTGATAGTGTTGAAAAACCACTTTTCGCACTTGTGTTAGTGTTGAAAACCACTTTTCGCACTTGTGTTAGTGTTGAAAAACCACTTTTCGCACTTGTGTTGGTGCAGGAAACCACTTTTGCACTTGTATTAGTGTGGAAAAAACACTTTTCGCACTTGTGTTAGTGTTGAAAAACCACTTTTCGCACTTGTGTTAGTGTTGAAAAACCACTTTTCGCACTTGTGTTGGTGCAGGAAGCCACTTTTGCACTTGTATTAGTGTGGAAAAACCACTTTTCGCACTTGTGTTAGTGTTGAAAAACCACTTTTCGCACTTGTGTTGGTGAAGGAAACCACTTTTGCACTTGTATTAGTGTTGAAAAACCACTTTTCGCACTTGTGTTAGTGTTGAAAAACCACTTTTCGCACTTGTGTTGGTGCAGGAAACCACTTTTGCACTTGTATTAGTGTGGAAAAAACACTTTTCGCACTTGTGTTAGTGTTGAAAAACCACTTTTCGCACTTGTGTTAGTGTTGAAAAACCACTTTTCGCACTTGTGTTGGTGCAGGAAACCACTTTTGCACTTGTATTAGTGTCGAAAAAACACTTTTTGCACTTGTGATAGTGTTGAAAAACCACTTTTCGCACTTATGTTAGTGTTGAAAAACCACTTTTCGCACTTGTGTTAGTGTTGAAAAACCACTTTTCGCACTTGTGTTGGTGCAGGAAACCACTTTTGCACTTGTATTAGTGTGGAAAAAACACTTTTTGCACTTGTGATAGTGTTGAAAAACCACTTTTCGCACTTGTGTTAGTGTTGAAAACGCACTTTTTGCACTTGTGTTGGTGCAGGAAACCACTTTTGCACTTGTATTAGTGTGGAAAAACCACTTTTCGCACTTGTGTTAGTGTTGAAAACCCACTTTTCGCACTTGTGTTAGTGTTGAAAAACCACTTTTCGCACTTGTGTTGGTGCAGGAAACCACTTTTGCACTTGTATTAGTGTGGAAAAAACACTTTTTTCACTTGTGATAGTGTTGAAAAACCACTTTTCGCACTTGTGTTAGTGTTGAAAAACCACTTTTCGCACTTGTGTTAGTGTTGAAAAACCACTTTTCGCACTTGTGTTGGTCCAGGAAACCACTTTTGCACTTGTATTAGTGTGGAAAAACCACTTTTTGCACTTGTGTTAGTGTTGAAAAACCACTTTTCGCACTTGTGATAGTGTTGAAAAACCACTTTTCGCATTTGTATTAGAGTGGAAAAACCACTTTTCGCACTTGTGTTAGTGTTGAAAAACCACTTTTCGCACTTGTGTTAGTGTTGAAAAACCACTTTTCGCACTTGTGTTGGTGCAGGAAACCACTTTTGCACTTGTATTAGTGTGGAAAAACCACTTTTCGCACTTGTGTTAGTGTTGAAAAACCACTTTTCGCACTTGTGTTAGTGTTGAAAAACCACTTTTCGCACTTGTGTTGGTGCAGGAAACCACTTTTGCACTTGTATTAGTGTAGAAAAAACACTTTTTGCACTTGTGATACTGTTGAAAAACCACTTTTCGCACTTGTGTTTGTGTTGAAAAACCACTTTTCGCACTTGTGTTGGTGCAGGAAACCACTTTTGGACTTGTATTAATGTGGAAAAAACACTTTTCGCACTTGTGTTAGTGTTGAAAAATCACTTTTCGCACTTGTGATAGTGTTGAAAAACCACTTTTCGCACTTATATTAGTGTGGAAAAACCACTTTTCGCACTTGTGTTAGTGTTGAAAAACCACTTTTCGCACTTGTGTTAGTGTTGGAAAACCACTTTTCGCACTTGTGTTGGTGCAGGAAACCACTTTTGCACTTGTAATAGTGTGGAAAAACCACTTTTCGCACTTGTGTTAGTGTTGAAAAACCACTTTTCGCACTTGTGTTAGTGTTGAAAAACCACTTTTCGCACTTGTGTTGGTGCAGGAAACCACTTTTGCACTTGTATTAGTGTGGAAAAAACACTTTTTGCACTTGTGATAGTGTTGAAAAACCACTTTTCGCACTTGTATTAGTGTTGAAAAACCACTTTTCGCACTTGTGTTTGTGCAGGAAACCACTTTTGCACTTGTATTAGTGTGGAAAAAACACTTTTTGCACTTGTGATAGTGTTGAAAAACCACTTTTCGCACTTGTGTTAGTGTTAAAAAACCACTTTTCGCACTTGTGTTGGTGCAGGAAACCACTTTTGCACTTGTATCAGTGTGGAAAAACCACTTTTTGCACTTGTATTAGTGATGAAAAACCACTTTTCGCACTTGTGTTAGTGTTGAAAAACCACTTTTCGCACTTGTGTTGGTGCAGGAAACCACTCTTGCACTTGTATTAGTGTGGAAAAAACACTTTTTGCACTTGTGATAGTGTTGAAAAACCACTTTTCGCACTTGTGGTAGTGTTGAAAAACCCCTTTTCGCACTTGTGTTGGTGCAGGAAACCACTATTGCACTTGTATTAGTGTGGAAAAAACACTTTTTGCACTTGTGATAGTGTTGAAAAACCACTTTTCGCACTTGTGTTAGTGTTGAAAAACCACTTTTCGCAATTTTGTTGGTGCAGGAAACCACTTTTGCACTTGTATTAGTGTGGAAAAAACACTTTTTGCACTTGTGATAGTGTTGAACAACCACTTTTCGCACTTGTGTTAGTGTTGAAAAACCACTTTTCGCACTTGTGTTAGTGTTGAAAAACCACTTTTCGCACTTGTGTTGGTGCAGGAAACCACTTTTGCACTTGTATTAGTGTGGAAAAACCACTTTTCGCACTTGTGTTAGTGATGAAAAACCACTTTTCACACTTGTGTTAGTGTTGAAAAACCACTTTTCGCACTTGTGTTGGTGCAGGAAACCACTTTTGCACTTGTATTAGTGTGGAAAAAACACTTTTTGCACTTGTGATAGTGTTGAAAAACCACTTTTCGCACTTGTGTTAGTGTTGAAAAACCACTTTTCGCACTTGTGTTGGTGCAGGAAACCACTTTTGCACTTGTATTAGTGTGGAAAAACCACTTTTCGCACTTGTGTTAGTGTTGAAAAACCACTTTTCGCACTTGTGTTAGTGTTGAAAAACCACTTTTCGCACTTGTATTAGTGTGGAAAAAACACTTTTCGCACTTGTGTGAGTGTTGAAAAACCACTTTTCACACTTGTGTTAGTGTTGAAAACCACTTTTCACACTTGTGTTAGTGTTGAAAAACCACTTTTCGCACTTGTGTTAGTGTTGAAAAACTACTTTTCGCACTTGTGTTGGTGCAGGAAACCACTTTTGCACTTGTATTAGTGTGGAAAAAACACTTTTCGCACTTATGTGAGTGTTGAAAAACCACTTTTCGCACTTGTGTTAGTGTTGAAAAACCACTTTTCACACTTGTGTTGGTGCAGGAAACCACTTTTGCACTTGTATTAGTGTGGAAAAAACACTTTTTGCACTTGTGATAGTGTTGAAAAACCACTTTTCGCACTTGTGTTAGTGTTGAAAACCACTTTTCGCACTTGTGTTAGTGTTGAAAAACCACTTTTCGCACTTGTGTTGGTGCAGGAAACCACTTTTGCACTTGTATTAGTGTGGAAAAAACACTTTTCGCACTTGTGTTAGTGTTGAAAAACCACTTTTCGCACTTGTGTTAGTGTTGAAAAACCACTTTTCGCACTTGTGTTGGTGCAGGAAGCCACTTTTGCACTTGTATTAGTGTGGAAAAACCACTTTTCGCACTTGTGTTAGTGTTGAAAAACCACTTTTCGCACTTGTGTTGGTGCAGGAAACCACTTTTGCACTTGTATTAGTGTTGAAAAACCACTTTTCGCACTTGTGTTAGTGTTGAAAAACCACTTTTCGCACTTGTGTTGGTGCAGGAAACCACTTTTGCACTTGTATTAGTGTGGAAAAAACACTTTTCGCACTTGTGTTAGTGTTGAAAAACCACTTTTCGCACTTGTGTTAGTGTTGAAAAACCACTTTTCGCACTTGTGTTGGTGCAGGAAACCACTTTTGCACTTGTATTAGTGTCGAAAAAACACTTTTTGCACTTGTGATAGTGTTGAAAAACCACTTTTCGCACTTATGTTAGTGTTGAAAAACCACTTTTCGCACTTGTGTTAGTGTTGAAAAACCACTTTTCGCACTTGTGTTGGTGCAGGAAACCACTTTTGCACTTGTATTAGTGTGGAAAAAACACTTTTTGCACTTGTGATAGTGTTGAAAAACCACTTTTCGCACTTGTGTTAGTGTTGAAAACGCACTTTTTGCACTTGTGTTGGTGCAGGAAACCACTTTTGCACTTGTATTAGTGTGGAAAAACCACTTTTCGCACTTGTGTTAGTGTTGAAAACCCACTTTTCGCACTTGTGTTAGTGTTGAAAAACCACTTTTCACCCTTGTGTTGGTGCAGGAAACCACTTTTGCACTTGTATTAGTGTGGAAAAAACACTTTTTGCACTTGTGATAGTGTTGAAAAACCACTTTTCGCACTTGTGTTAGTGTTGAAAAACCACTTTTCGCACTTGTGTTGGTGCAGGAAACCACTTTGCACTTGTATTAGTGTGGAAAAACCACTTTTCGCACTTGTGTTAGTGTTGAAAAACCACTTTTCGCACTTGTGTTAGTGTTGAAAAACCACTTTTCGCACTTGTGTTTGTGTTGAAAAACCACTTTTCGCACTTGTGTTGGTGCAGGAAACCACTTTTCGCAGTTGTGTTAGTGTTGAAAAACCACTTTTCGCACTGGTGTTGGTGAAGGAAACCACTTTTCGCACTTGTGTTAGTGTTGAACACCCACTTTTCGCACTTGTGTTGGTGCAGGAAACCACTTTTGCACTTGTATTAGTGTGGAAAAAATACTTTTTGCACTTGTGCTAGTGTTGAAAAACCACTTTTTGCACTTGTGTTAGTGTTGAAAAACCACTTTTCGCACTTGTGTTGGTGCAGGAAACCACTTTTGCACTTGTATTAGTGTGGAAAAACCACTTTTCGCACTTGTGTTAGTGTTGAAAAACCACTTTTGCACTTGTGTTAGTGTTGAAAAACCACTTTTCGCACTTGTGTTAGTGTTGAAAAACCACTTTTCGCAATTGTGTTAGTGTTGAATAACCACTTTTCGCACTTGTGTTAGTGTTGAAAAACCACTTGTCGCACTTGTGTTGGTGAAGGAAACCACTTTTGCACTTGTATTAGTGTGGAAAAAACACTTTTCGCACTTGTGTTAGTGTTGAAAAACCACTTTTCGCACTTGTGTTAGTGTTGAAAAACCACTTTTCGCACTTGTGTTAGTGTTGAAAAACCACTTTTCGCACTTGTGTTGGTCCAGGAAACCACTTTTGCACTTGTATTAGTGTGGAAAAACCACTTTTTGCACTTGTGTTAGTGTTGAAAAACCACTTTTCGCACTTGTGATAGTGTTGAAAAACCACTTTTCGCACTTGTATTAGAGTGGAAAAACCACTTTTCGCACTTGTGTTAGTGTTGAAAAACCACTTTTCGCACTTGTGTTAGTGTTGAAAAACCACTTTTCGCACTTGTGTTGGTGCAGGAAACCACTTTTGCACTTGTATTAGTGTGGAAAAACCACTTTTCGCACTTGTGTTAGTGTTGAAAAACCACTTTTCGCACTTGTGTTAGTGTTGAAAAACCACTTTTCGCACTTGTGTTGGTGCAGGAAACCACTTTTGCACTTGTATTAGTGTAGAAAAAACACTTTTTGCACTTGTGATACTGTTGAAAAACCACTTTTCGCACTTGTGTTTATGTTGAAAAACCACTTTTCGCACTTGTGTTGGTGCAGGAAACCACTTTTGGACTTGTATTAATGTGGAAAAACCACTTTTCGCACTTGTGTTAGTGTTGAAAAATCACTTTTCCCACTTGTGATAGTGTTGAAAAACCACTTTTCGCACTTGTATTAGTGTGGAAAAACCACTTTTCGCACTTGTGTTAGTGTTGAAAAACCACTTTTCGCACTTGTGTTAGTGTTGAAAAACCACTTTTCGCACTTGTGTTGGTGCAGGAAACCACTTTTGCACTTGTAATAGTGTGGAAAAACCACTTTTCGCACTTGTGTTAGTGTTGAAAAACCACTTTTCGCACTTGTGTTAGTGTTGAAAAACCACTTTTCGCACTTGTGTTGGTGCAGGAAACCACTTTTGCACTTGTATTAGTGTGGAAAAAACACTTTTTGCACTTGTGATAGTGTTGAAAAACCACTTTTCGCACTTGTATTAGTGTTGAAAAACCACTTTTCGCACTTGTGTTTGTGCAGGAAACCACTTTTGCACTTGTATTAGTGTGGAAAAAACACTTTTTGCACTTGTGATAGTGTTGAAAAACCACTTTTCGCACTTGTGTTAGTGTTAAAAAACCACTTTTCGCACTTGTGTTGGTGCAGGAAACCACTTTTGCACTTGTATCAGTGTGGAAAAACCACTTTTTGCACTTGTATTAGTGATGAAAAACCACTTTTCGCACTTGTGTTAGTGTTGAAAAACCACTTTTCGCACTTGTGTTGGTGCAGGAAACCACTCTTGCACTTGTATTAGTGTGGAAAAAACACTTTTTGCACTTGTGATAGTGTTGAAAAACCACTTTTCGCACTTGTGGTAGTGTTGAAAAACCCCTTTTCGCACTTGTGTTGGTGCAGGAAACCACTATTGCACTTGTATTAGTGTGGAAAAAACACTTTTTGCACTTGTGATAGTGTTGAAAAACCACTTTTCGCACTTGTGTTAGTGTTGAAAAACCACTTTTCGCAATTTTGTTGGTGCAGGAAACCACTTTTGCACTTGTATTAGTGTGGAAAAAACACTTTTTGCACTTGTGATAGTGTTGAACAACCACTTTTCGCACTTGTGTTAGTGTTGAAAAACCACTTTTCGCACTTGTGTTAGTGTTGAAAAACCACTTTTCGCACTTGTGTTGGTGCAGGAAACCACTTTTGCACTTGTATTAGTGTGGAAAAAACACTTTTTGCACTTGTGATAGTGTTGAAAAACCACTTTTCGCACTTGTGTTAGTGTTGAAAAACCACTTTTCGCACTTGTGTTGGTGCAGGAAACCACTTTTGCACTTGTATTAGTGTGGAAAAACCACTTTTCGCACTTGTGTTAGTGTTGAAAAACCACTTTTCGCACTTGTGTTAGTGTTGAAAAACCACTTTTCGCACTTGTGTTAGTGTTGAAAAACCACTTTTCGCACTTGTATTAGTGTGGAAAAAACACTTTTCGCACTTGTGTGAGTGTTGAAAAACCACTTTTCGCACTTGTGTTAGTGTTGAAAACCACTTTTCACACTTGTGTTAGTGTTGAAAAACCACTTTTCGCACTTGTGTTAATGTTGAAAAACTACTTTTCGCACTTGTGTTGGTGCAGGAAACCACTTTTGCACTTGTATTAGTGTGGAAAAAACACTTTTCGCACTTGTGTGAGTGTTGAAAAACCACTTTTCGCACTTGTGTTAGTGTTGAAAAACCACTTTTCACACTTGTGTTGGTGCAGGAAACCACTTTTGCACTTGTATTAGTGTGGAAAAAACACTTTTTGCACTTGTGATAGTGTTGAAAAACCACTTTTCGCACTTGTGTTAGTGTTGAAAACCACTTTTCGCACTTGTGTTAGTGTTGAAAAACCACTTTTCGCACTTGTGTTGGTGCAGGAAACCACTTTTGCACTTGTATTATTGTGGAAAAACGACTTTTTGCACTTGTGATAGTGTTGAAAAACCACTTTTCGCACTTGTGTTAGTGTTGAAAAACCACTTTTCGCACTTGTGTTAGTGTTGAAAAACCACTTTTCGCACTTGTGTTGGTGCAGGAAACCACTTTTGCACTTGTATTAGTGTGGAAAAAACACTTTTTGCACTTGTGATAGTGTTGAAAAACCACTTTTCGCACTTGTGTTAGTGTTGAAAACGCACTTTTTGCACTTGTGTTTGTGCAGGAAACCACTTTTGCACTTGTATTAGTGTGGAAAAACCACTTTTCGCACTTGTGTTAGTGTTGAAAACCCACTTTTCGCACTTGTGTTAGTGTTGAAAAACCACTTTTCGCACTTGTGTTGGTGCAGGAAGCCACTTTTGCACTTGTATTAGTGTGGAAAAACCACTTTTCGCACTTGTGTTAGTGTTGAAAAACCACTTTTCGCACTTGTGTTGGTGCAGGAAACCACTTTTGCACTTGTATTAGTGTTGAAAAACCACTTTTCGCACTTGTGTTAGTGTTGAAAAACCACTTTTCGCACTTGTGTTGGTGCAGGAAACCACTTTTGCACTTGTATTAGTGTGGAAAAAACACTTTTCGCACTTGTGTTAGTGTTGAAAAACCACTTTTCGCACTTGTGTTAGTGTTGAAAAACCACTTTTCGCACTTGTGTTGGTGCAGGAAACCACTTTTGCACTTGTATTAGTGTCGAAAAAACACTTTTTGCACTTGTGATAGTGTTGAAAAACCACTTTTCGCACTTATGTTAGTGTTGAAAAACCACTTTTCGCACTTGTGTTAGTGTTGAAAAACCACTTTTCGCACTTGTGTTGGTGCAGGAAACCACTTTTGCACTTGTATTAGTGTGGAAAAAACACTTTTTGCACTTGTGATAGTGTTGAAAAACCACTTTTCGCACTTGTGTTAGTGTTGAAAACGCACTTTTTGCACTTGTGTTGGTGCAGGAAACCACTTTTGCACTTGTATTAGTGTGGAAAAACGACTTTTCGCACTTGTGTTAGTGTTGAAAACCCACTTTTCGCACTTGTGTTAGTGTTGAAAAACCACTTTTCGCACTTGTGTTGGTGCAGGAAACCACTTTTGCACTTGTATTAGTGTGGAAAAAACACTTTTTGCACTTGTGATAGTGTTGAAAAACCACTTTTCGCACTTGTGTTAGTGTTGAAAAACCACTTTTCGCACTTGTGTTGGTGCAGGAAACCACTTTGCACTTGTATTAGTGTGGAAAAACCACTTTTCGCACTTGTGTTAGTGTTGAAAAACCACTTTTCGCACTTGTGTTAGTGTTGAAAAACCACTTTTTGCACTTGTGTTTGTGTTGAAAAACCACTTTTCGCACTTGTGTTGGTGCAGGAAACCACTTTTCGCAGTTGTGTTAGTGTTGAAAAACCACTTTTCGCACTGGTGTTGGTGAAGGAAACCACTTTTCGCACTTGTGTTAGTGTTGAACACCCACTTTTCGCACTTGTGTTGGTGCAGGAAACCACTTTTGCACTTGTATTAGTGTGGAAAAAATACTTTTTGCACTTGTGCTAGTGTTGAAAAACCACTTTTTGCACTTGTGTTAGTGTTGAAAAACCACTTTTCGCACTTGTGTTGGTGCAGGAAACCACTTTTGCACTTGTATTAGTGTGGAAAAACCACTTTTCGCACTTGTGTTAGTGTTGAAAAACCACTTTTGCACTTGTGTTAGTGTTGAAAAACCACTTTTCGCACTTGTGTTAGTGTTGAAAAACCACTTTTCGCAATTGTGTTAGTGTTGAATAACCACTTTTCGCACTTGTGTTAGTGTTGAAAAACCACTTGTCGCACTTGTGTTGGTGCAGGAAACCACTTTTGCACTTGTATTAGTGTGGAAAAAACACTTTTCGCACTTGTGTTAGTGTTGAAAAACCACTTTTCGCACTTGTGTTAGTGTTGAAAAACCACTTTTCGCACTTGTGTTAGTGTTGAAAAACCACTTTTCGCACTTGTGTTGGTCCAGGAAACCACTTTTGCACTTGTATTAGTGTGGAAAAACCACTTTTCGCACTTGTGTTAGTGTTGAAAAACCACTTTTCGCACTTGTGTTGGTGCAGGAAACCACTTTTGCACTTGTATTAGTGTTGAAAAACCACTTTTCGCACTTGTGTTAGTGTTGAAAAACCACTTTTCGCACTTGTGTTGGTGCAGGAAACCACTTTTGCACTTGTATTAGTGTGGAAAAAACACTTTTCGCACTTGTGTTAGTGTTGAAAAACCACTTTTCGCACTTGTGTTAGTGTTGAAAAACCACTTTTCGCACTTGTGTTGGTGCAGGAAACCACTTTTGCACTTGTATTAGTGTCGAAAAAACACTTTTTGCACTTGTGATAGTGTTGAAAAACCACTTTTCGCACTTATGTTAGTGTTGAAAAACCACTTTTCGCACTTGTGTTAGTGTTGAAAAACCACTTTTCGCACTTGTGTTGGTGCAGGAAACCACTTTTGCACTTGTATTAGTGTGGAAAAAACACTTTTTGCACTTGTGATAGTGTTGAAAAACCACTTTTCGCACTTGTGTTAGTGTTGAAAACGCACTTTTTGCACTTGTGTTGGTGCAGGAAACCACTTTTGCACTTGTATTAGTGTGGAAAAACCACTTTTCGCACTTGTGTTAGTGTTGAAAACCCACTTTTCGCACTTGTGTTAGTGTTGAAAAACCACTTTTCGCACTTGTGTTGGTGCAGGAAACCACTTTTGCACTTGTATTAGTGTGGAAAAAACACTTTTTGCACTTGTGATAGTGTTGAAAAACCACTTTTCGCACTTGTGTTAGTGTTGAAAAACCACTTTTCGCACTTGTGTTGGTGCAGGAAACCACTTTGCACTTGTATTAGTGTGGAAAAACCACTTTTCGCACTTGTGTTAGTGTTGAAAAACCACTTTTCGCACTTGTGTTAGTGTTGAAAAACCACTTTTCGCACTTGTGTTTGTGTTGAAAAACCACTTTTCGCACTTGTGTTGGTGCAGGAAACCACTTTTCGCAGTTGTGTTAGTGTTGAAAAACCACTTTTCGCACTGGTGTTGGTGAAGGAAACCACTTTTCGCACTTGTGTTAGTGTTGAACACCCACTTTTCGCACTTGTGTTGGTGCAGGAAACCACTTTTGCACTTGTATTAGTGTGGAAAAAATACTTTTTGCACTTGTGCTAGTGTTGAAAAACCACTTTTTGCACTTGTGTTAGTGTTGAAAAACCACTTTTCGCACTTGTGTTGGTGCAGGAAACCACTTTTGCACTTGTATTAGTGTGGAAAAACCACTTTTCGCACTTGTGTTAGTGTTGAAAAACCACTTTTGCACTTGTGTTAGTGTTGAAAAACCACTTTTCGCACTTGTGTTAGTGTTGAAAAACCACTTTTCGCAATTGTGTTAGTGTTGAATAACCACTTTTCGCACTTGTGTTAGTGTTGAAAAACCACTTGTCGCACTTGTGTTGGTGAAGGAAACCACTTTTGCACTTGTATTAGTGTGGAAAAAACACTTTTCGCACTTGTGTTAGTGTTGAAAAACCACTTTTCGCACTTGTGTTAGTGTTGAAAAACCACTTTTCGCACTTGTGTTAGTGTTGAAAAACCACTTTTCGCACTTGTGTTGGTCCAGGAAACCACTTTTGCACTTGTATTAGTGTGGAAAAACCACTTTTTGCACTTGTGTTAGTGTTGAAAAACCACTTTTCGCACTTGTGATAGTGTTGAAAAACCACTTTTCGCACTTGTATTAGAGTGGAAAAACCACTTTTCGCACTTGTGTTAGTGTTGAAAAACCACTTTTCGCACTTGTGTTAGTGTTGAAAAACCACTTTTCGCACTTGTG
Organism: Myxine glutinosa; assembly: GCF_964187855.1. Classification (NCBI taxonomy): domain Eukaryota; kingdom Metazoa; phylum Chordata; class Myxini; order Myxiniformes; family Myxinidae; genus Myxine; species Myxine glutinosa. The sequence goes on from NW_027616701.1 coordinate 24,332, forward strand.
TTGGTGCAGGAAACCACTTTTGCACTTGTATTAGTGTGGAAAAACCACTTTTCGCACTTGTGTTAGTGTTGAAAAACCACTTTTCGCACTTGTGTTAGTGTTGAAAAACCACTTTTCGCACTTGTGTTGGTGCAGGAAACCACTTTTGCACTTGTATTAGTGTAGAAAAAACACTTTTTGCACTTGTGATACTGTTGAAAAACCACTTTTCGCACTTGTGTTTATGTTGAAAAACCACTTTTCGCACTTGTGTTGGTGCAGGAAACCACTTTTGGACTTGTATTAATGTGGAAAAACCACTTTTCGCACTTGTGTTAGTGTTGAAAAATCACTTTTCCCACTTGTGATAGTGTTGAAAAACCACTTTTCGCACTTGTATTAGTGTGGAAAAACCACTTTTCGCACTTGTGTTAGTGTTGAAAAACCACTTTTCGCACTTGTGTTAGTGTTGAAAAACCACTTTTCGCACTTGTGTTGGTGCAGGAAACCACTTTTGCACTTGTAATAGTGTGGAAAAACCACTTTTCGCACTTGTGTTAGTGTTGAAAAACCACTTTTCGCACTTGTGTTAGTGTTGAAAAACCACTTTTCGCACTTGTGTTGGTGCAGGAAACCACTTTTGCACTTGTATTAGTGTGGAAAAAACACTTTTTGCACTTGTGATAGTGTTGAAAAACCACTTTTCGCACTTGTATTAGTGTTGAAAAACCACTTTTCGCACTTGTGTTTGTGCAGGAAACCACTTTTGCACTTGTATTAGTGTGGAAAAAACACTTTTTGCACTTGTGATAGTGTTGAAAAACCACTTTTCGCACTTGTGTTAGTGTTAAAAAACCACTTTTCGCACTTGTGTTGGTGCAGGAAACCACTTTTGCACTTGTATCAGTGTGGAAAAACCACTTTTTGCACTTGTATTAGTGATGAAAAACCACTTTTCGCACTTGTGTTAGTGTTGAAAAACCACTTTTCGCACTTGTGTTGGTGCAGGAAACCACTCTTGCACTTGTATTAGTGTGGAAAAAACACTTTTTGCACTTGTGATAGTGTTGAAAAACCACTTTTCGCACTTGTGGTAGTGTTGAAAAACCCCTTTTCGCACTTGTGTTGGTGCAGGAAACCACTATTGCACTTGTATTAGTGTGGAAAAAACACTTTTTGCACTTGTGATAGTGTTGAAAAACCACTTTTCGCACTTGTGTTAGTGTTGAAAAACCACTTTTCGCAATTTTGTTGGTGCAGGAAACCACTTTTGCACTTGTATTAGTGTGGAAAAAACACTTTTTGCACTTGTGATAGTGTTGAACAACCACTTTTCGCACTTGTGTTAGTGTTGAAAAACCACTTTTCGCACTTGTGTTAGTGTTGAAAAACCACTTTTCGCACTTGTGTTGGTGCAGGAAACCACTTTTGCACTTGTATTAGTGTGGAAAAAACACTTTTTGCACTTGTGATAGTGTTGAAAAACCACTTTTCGCACTTGTGTTAGTGTTGAAAAACCACTTTTCGCACTTGTGTTGGTGCAGGAAACCACTTTTGCACTTGTATTAGTGTGGAAAAACCACTTTTCGCACTTGTGTTAGTGTTGAAAAACCACTTTTCGCACTTGTGTTAGTGTTGAAAAACCACTTTTCGCACTTGTATTAGTGTGGAAAAAACACTTTTCGCACTTGTGTGAGTGTTGAAAAACCACTTTTCGCACTTGTGTTAGTGTTGAAAACCACTTTTCACACTTGTGTTAGTGTTGAAAAACCACTTTTCGCACTTGTGTTAATGTTGAAAAACTACTTTTCGCACTTGTGTTGGTGCAGGAAACCACTTTTGCACTTGTATTAGTGTGGAAAAAACACTTTTCGCACTTGTGTGAGTGTTGAAAAACCACTTTTCGCACTTGTGTTAGTGTTGAAAAACCACTTTTCACACTTGTGTTGGTGCAGGAAACCACTTTTGCACTTGTATTAGTGTGGAAAAAACACTTTTTGCACTTGTGATAGTGTTGAAAAACCACTTTTCGCACTTGTGTTAGTGTTGAAAACCACTTTTCGCACTTGTGTTAGTGTTGAAAAACCACTTTTCGCACTTGTGTTGGTGCAGGAAACCACTTTTGCACTTGTATTATTGTGGAAAAACGACTTTTTGCACTTGTGATAGTGTTGAAAAACCACTTTTCGCACTTGTGTTAGTGTTGAAAAACCACTTTTCGCACTTGTGTTAGTGTTGAAAAACCACTTTTCGCACTTGTGTTGGTGCAGGAAACCACTTTTGCACTTGTATTAGTGTGGAAAAAACACTTTTTGCACTTGTGATAGTGTTGAAAAACCACTTTTCGCACTTGTGTTAGTGTTGAAAACGCACTTTTTGCTCTTGTGTTTGTGCAGGAAACCACTTTTGCACTTGTATTAGTGTGGAAAAACCACTTTTCGCACTTGTGTTAGTGTTGAAAACCCACTTTTCGCACTTGTGTTAGTGTTGAAAAACCACTTTTCGCACTTGTGTTGGTGCAGGAAGCCACTTTTGCACTTGTATTAGTGTGGAAAAACCACTTTTCGCACTTGTGTTAGTGTTGAAAAACCACTTTTCGCACTTGTGTTGGTGCAGGAAACCACTTTTGCACTTGTATTAGTGTTGAAAAACCACTTTTTGCACTTGTGTTAGTGTTGAAAAACCACTTTTCGCACTTGTGTTGGTGCAGGAAACCACTTTTGCACTTGTATTAGTGTGGAAAAAACACTTTTCGCACTTGTGTTAGTGTTGAAAAACCACTTTTCGCACTTGTGTTAGTGTTGAAAAACCACTTTTCGCACTTGTGTTGGTGCAGGAAACCACTTTTGCACTTGTATTAGTGTCGAAAAAACACTTTTTGCACTTGTGATAGTGTTGAAAAACCACTTTTCGCACTTATGTTAGTGTTGAAAAACCACTTTTCGCACTTGTGTTAGTGTTGAAAAACCACTTTTCGCACTTGTGTTGGTGCAGGAAACCACTTTTGCACTTGTATTAGTGTGGAAAAAACACTTTTTGCACTTGTGATAGTGTTGAAAAACCACTTTTCGCACTTGTGTTAGTGTTGAAAACGCACTTTTTGCACTTGTGTTGGTGCAGGAAACCACTTTTGCACTTGTATTAGTGTGGAAAAACGACTTTTCGCACTTGTGTTAGTGTTGAAAACCCACTTTTCGCACTTGTGTTAGTGTTGAAAAACCACTTTTCGCACTTGTGTTGGTGCAGGAAACCACTTTTGCACTTGTATTAGTGTGGAAAAAACACTTTTTGCACTTGTGATAGTGTTGAAAAACCACTTTTCGCACTTGTGTTAGTGTTGAAAAACCACTTTTCGCACTTGTGTTGGTGCAGGAAACCACTTTGCACTTGTATTAGTGTGGAAAAACCACTTTTCGCACTTGTGTTAGTGTTGAAAAACCACTTTTCGCACTTGTGTTAGTGTTGAAAAACCACTTTTTGCACTTGTGTTTGTGTTGAAAAACCACTTTTCGCACTTGTGTTGGTGCAGGAAACCACTTTTCGCAGTTGTGTTAGTGTTGAAAAACCACTTTTCGCACTGGTGTTGGTGAAGGAAACCACTTTTCGCACTTGTGTTAGTGTTGAACACCCACTTTTCGCACTTGTGTTGGTGCAGGAAACCACTTTTGCACTTGTATTAGTGTGGAAAAAATACTTTTTGCACTTGTGCTAGTGTTGAAAAACCACTTTTTGCACTTGTGTTAGTGTTGAAAAACCACTTTTCGCACTTGTGTTGGTGCAGGAAACCACTTTTGCACTTGTATTAGTGTGGAAAAACCACTTTTCGCACTTGTGTTAGTGTTGAAAAACCACTTTTGCACTTGTGTTAGTGTTGAAAAACCACTTTTCGCACTTGTGTTAGTGTTGAAAAACCACTTTTCGCAATTGTGTTAGTGTTGAATAACCACTTTTCGCACTTGTGTTAGTGTTGAAAAACCACTTGTCGCACTTGTGTTGGTGCAGGAAACCACTTTTGCACTTGTATTAGTGTGGAAAAAACACTTTTCGCACTTGTGTTAGTGTTGAAAAACCACTTTTCGCACTTGTGTTAGTGTTGAAAAACCACTTTTCGCACTTGTGTTAGTGTTGAAAAACCACTTTTCGCACTTGTGTTGGTCCAGGAAACCACTTTTGCACTTGTATTAGTGTGGAAAAACCACTTTTTGCACTTGTGTTAGTGTTGAAAAACCACTTTTCGCACTTGTGATAGTGTTGAAAAACCACTTTTCGCACTTGTATTAGAGTGGAAAAACCACTTTTCGCACTTGTGTTAGTGTTGAAAAACCACTTTTCGCACTTGTGTTAGTGTTGAAAAACCACTTTTCGCACTTGTGTTGGTGCAGGAAACCACTTTTGCACTTGTATTAGTGTGGAAAAACCACTTTTCGCACTTGTGTTAGTGTTGAAAAACCACTTTTCGCACTTGTGTTAGTGTTGAAAAACCACTTTTCGCACTTGTGTTGGTGCAGGAAACCACTTTTGCACTTGTATTAGTGTAGAAAAAACACTTTTTGCACTTGTGATACTGTTGAAAAACCACTTTTCGCACTTGTGTTTGTGTTGAAAAACCACTTTTCGCACTTGTGTTGGTGCAGGAAACCACTTTTGGACTTGTATTAATGTGGAAAAACCACTTTTCGCACTTGTGTTAGTGTTGAAAAATCACTTTTCCCACTTGTGATAGTGTTGAAAAACCACTTTTCGCACTTGTATTAGTGTGGAAAAACCACTTTTCGCACTTGTGTTAGTGTTGAAAAACCACTTTTCGCACTTGTGTTAGTGTTGAAAAACCACTTTTCGCACTTGTGTTGGTGCAGGAAACTACTTTTGCACTTGTAATAGTGTGGAAAAACCACTTTTCGCACTTGTGTTAGTGTTGAAAAACCACTTTTCGCACTTGTGTTAGTGTTGAAAAACCACTTTTCGCACTTGTGTTGGTGCAGGAAACCACTTTTGCACTTGTATTAGTGTGGAAAAAACACTTTTTGCACTTGTGATAGTGTTGAAAAACCACTTTTCGCACTTGTATTAGTGTTGAAAAACCACTTTTCGCACTTGTGTTTGTGCAGGAAACCACTTTTGCACTTGTATTAGTGTGGAAAAAACACTTTTTGCACTTGTGATAGTGTTGAAAAACCACTTTTCGCACTTGTGTTAGTGTTAAAAAACCACTTTTCGCACTTGTGTTGGTGCAGGAAACCACTTTTGCACTTGTATCAGTGTGGAAAAACCACTTTTTGCACTTGTATTAGTGATGAAAAACCACTTTTCGCACTTGTGTTAGTGTTGAAAAACCACTTTTCGCACTTGTGTTGGTGCAGGAAACCACTCTTGCACTTGTATTAGTGTGGAAAAAACACTTTTTGCACTTGTGATAGTGTTGAAAAACCACTTTTCGCACTTGTGGTAGTGTTGAAAAACCACTTTTCGCACTTGTGTTAGTGTTGAAAAACCACTTTTCGCACTTGTGTTGGTGCAGGAAACCACTTTTGCACTTGTATTAGTGTGGAAAAACCACTTTTCGCACTTGTGTTAGTGATGAAAAACCACTTTTCACACTTGTGTTAGTGTTGAAAAACCACTTTTCGCACTTGTGTTGGTGCAGGAAACCACTTTTGCACTTGTATTAGTGTGGAAAAAACACTTTTTGCACTTGTGATAGTGTTGAAAAACCACTTTTCGCACTTGTGTTAGTGTTGAAAAACCACTTTTCGCACTTGTGTTGGTGCAGGAAACCACTTTTGCACTTGTATTAGTGTGGAAAAACCACTTTTCGCACTTGTGTTAGTGTTGAAAAACCACTTTTCGCACTTGTGTTAGTGTTGAAAAACCACTTTTCGCACTTGTATTAGTGTGGAAAAAACACTTTTCGCACTTGTGTGAGTGTTGAAAAACCACTTTTCGCACTTGTGTTAGTGTTGAAAACCACTTTTCACACTTGTGTTAGTGTTGAAAAACCACTTTTCGCACTTGTGTTAATGTTGAAAAACTACTTTTCGCACTTGTGTTGGTGCAGGAAACCACTTTTGCACTTGTATTAGTGTGGAAAAAACACTTTTCGCACTTGTGTGAGTGTTGAAAAACCACTTTTCGCACTTGTGTTAGTGTTGAAAAACCACTTTTCACACTTGTGTTGGTGCAGGAAACCACTTTTGCACTTGTATTAGTGTGGAAAAAACACTTTTTGCACTTGTGATAGTGTTGAAAAACCACTTTTCGCACTTGTGTTAGTGTTGAAAACCACTTTTCGCACTTGTGTTAGTGTTGAAAAACCACTTTTCGCACTTGTGTTGGTGCAGGAAACCACTTTTGCACTTGTATTATTGTGGAAAAACGACTTTTTGCACTTGTGATAGTGTTGAAAAACCACTTTTCGCACTTGTGTTAGTGTTGAAAAACCACTTTTCGCACTTGTGTTAGTGTTGAAAAACCACTTTTCGCACTTGTGTTGGTGCAGGAAACCACTTTTGCACTTGTATTAGTGTGGAAAAAACACTTTTTGCACTTGTGATAGTGTTGAAAAACCACTTTTCGCACTTGTGTTAGTGTTGAAAACGCACTTTTTGCACTTGTGTTGGTGCAGGAAACCACTTTTGCACTTGTATTAGTGTGGAAAAACCACTTTTCGCACTTGTGTTAGTGTTGAAAACCCACTTTTCGCACTTGTGTTAGTGTTGAAAAACCACTTTTCGCACTTGTGTTGGTGCAGGAAACCACTTTTGCACTTGTATTAGTGTGGAAAAAACACTTTTTGCACTTGTGATAGTGTTGAAAAACCACTTTTCGCACTTGTGTTAGTGTTGAAAAACCACTTTTCGCACTTGTGTTGGTGCAGGAAACCACTTTGCACTTGTATTAGTGTGGAAAAACCACTTTTCGCACTTGTGTTAGTGTTGAAAAACCACTTTTCGCACTTGTGTTAGTGTTGAAAAACCACTTTTCGCACTTGTGTTTGTGTTGAAAAACCACTTTTCGCACTTGTGTTGGTGCAGGAAACCACTTTTCGCAGTTGTGTTAGTGTTGAAAAACCACTTTTCGCACTGGTGTTGGTGAAGGAAACCACTTTTCGCACTTGTGTTAGTGTTGAACACCCACTTTTCGCACTTGTGTTGGTGCAGGAAACCACTTTTGCACTTGTATTAGTGTGGAAAAAATACTTTTTGCACTTGTGCTAGTGTTGAAAAACCACTTTTTGCACTTGTGTTAGTGTTGAAAAACCACTTTTCGCACTTGTGTTGGTGCAGGAAACCACTTTTGCACTTGTATTAGTGTGGAAAAACCACTTTTCGCACTTGTGTTAGTGTTGAAAACCACTTTTGCACTTGTGTTAGTGTTGAAAAACCACTTTTCGCACTTGTGTTAGTGTTGAAAAACCACTTTTCGCAATTGTGTTAGTGTTGAATAACCACTTTTCGCACTTGTGTTAGTGTTGAAAAACCACTTGTCGCACTTGTGTTGGTGCAGGAAACCACTTTTGCACTTGTATTAGTGTGGAAAAAACACTTTTCGCACTTGTGTTAGTGTTGAAAAACCACTTTTCGCACTTGTGTTAGTGTTGAAAAACCACTTTTCGCACTTGTGTTAGTGTTGAAAAACCACTTTTCGCACTTGTGTTGGTCCAGGAAACCACTTTTGCACTTGTATTAGTGTGGAAAAACCACTTTTTGCACTTGTGTTAGTGTTGAAAAACCACTTTTCGCACTTGTGATAGTGTTGAAAAACCACTTTTCGCACTTGTATTAGAGTGGAAAAACCACTTTTCGCACTTGTGTTAGTGTTGAAAAACCACTTTTCGCACTTGTGTTAGTGTTGAAAAACCACTTTTCGCACTTGTGTTGGTGCAGGAAACCACTTTTGCACTTGTATTAGTGTGGAAAAACCACTTTTCGCACTTGTGTTAGTGTTGAAAAACCACTTTTCGCACTTGTGTTAGTGTTGAAAAACCACTTTTCGCACTTGTGTTGGTGCAGGAAACCACTTTTGCACTTGTATTAGTGTAGAAAAAACACTTTTTGCACTTGTGATACTGTTGAAAAACCACTTTTCGCACTTGTGTTTGTGTTGAAAAACCACTTTTCGCACTTGTGTTGGTGCAGGAAACCACTTTTGGACTTGTATTAATGTGGAAAAACCACTTTTCGCACTTGTGTTAGTGTTGAAAAATCACTTTTCCCACTTGTGATAGTGTTGAAAAACCACTTTTCGCACTTGTATTAGTGTGGAAAAACCACTTTTCGCACTTGTGTTAGTGTTGGAAAACCACTTTTCGCACTTGTGTTAGTGTTGAAAAACCACTTTTCGCACTTGTGTTGGTGCAGGAAACCACTTTTGCACTTGTAATAGTGTGGAAAAACCACTTTTCGCACTTGTGTTAGTGTTGAAAAACCACTTTTCGCACTTGTGTTAGTGTTGAAAAACCACTTTTCGCACTTGTGTTGGTGCAGGAAACCACTTTTGCACTTGTATTAGTGTGGAAAAAACACTTTTTGCACTTGTGATAGTGTTGAAAAACCACTTTTCGCACTTGTATTAGTGTTGAAAAACCACTTTTCGCACTTGTGTTTGTGCAGGAAACCACTTTTGCACTTGTATTAGTGTGGAAAAAACACTTTTTGCACTTGTGATAGTGTTGAAAAACCACTTTTCGCACTTGTGTTAGTGTTAAAAAACCACTTTTCGCACTTGTGTTGGTGCAGGAAACCACTTTTGCACTTGTATCAGTGTGGAAAAACCACTTTTTGCACTTGTATTAGTGATGAAAAACCACTTTTCGCACTTGTGTTAGTGTTGAAAAACCACTTTTCGCACTTGTGTTGGTGCAGGAAACCACTCTTGCACTTGTATTAGTGTGGAAAAAACACTTTTTGCACTTGTGATAGTGTTGAAAAACCACTTTTCGCACTTGTGGTAGTGTTGAAAAACCCCTTTTCGCACTTGTGTTGGTGCAGGAAACCACTATTGCACTTGTATTAGTGTGGAAAAAACACTTTTTGCACTTGTGATAGTGTTGAAAAACCACTTTTCGCACTTGTGTTAGTGTTGAAAAACCACTTTTCGCAATTTTGTTGGTGCAGGAAACCACTTTTGCACTTGTATTAGTGTGGAAAAAACACTTTTTGCACTTGTGATAGTGTTGAACAACCACTTTTCGCACTTGTGTTAGTGTTGAAAAACCACTTTTCGCACTTGTGTTAGTGTTGAAAAACCACTTTTCGCACTTGTGTTGGTGCAGGAAACCACTTTTGCACTTGTATTAGTGTGGAAAAACCACTTTTCGCACTTGTGTTAGTGATGAAAAACCACTTTTCACACTTGTGTTAGTGTTGAAAAACCACTTTTCGCACTTGTGTTGGTGCAGGAAACCACTTTTGCACTTGTATTAGTGTGGAAAAAACACTTTTTGCACTTGTGATAGTGTTGAAAAACCACTTTTCGCACTTGTGTTAGTGTTGAAAAACCACTTTTCGCACTTGTGTTGGTGCAGGAAACCACTTTTGCACTTGTATTAGTGTGGAAAAACCACTTTTCGCACTTGTGTTAGTGTTGAAAAACCACTTTTCGCACTTGTGTTAGTGTTGAAAAACCACTTTTCGCACTTGTATTAGTGTGGAAAAAACACTTTTCGCACTTGTGTGAGTGTTGAAAAACCACTTTTCGCACTTGTGTTAGTGTTGAAAACCACTTTTCACACTTGTGTTAGTGTTGAAAAACCACTTTTCGCACTTGTGTTAGTGTTGAAAAACTACTTTTCGCACTTGTGTTGGTGCAGGAAACCACTTTTGCACTTGTATTAGTGTGGAAAAAACACTTTTCGCACTTGTGTGAGTGTTGAAAAACCACTTTTCGCACTTGTGTTAGTGTTGAAAAACCACTTTTCACACTTGTGTTGGTGCAGGAAACCACTTTTGCACTTGTATTAGTGTGGAAAAAACACTTTTTGCACTTGTGATAGTGTTGAAAAACCACTTTTCGCACTTGTGTTAGTGTTGAAAACCACTTTTCGCACTTGTGTTAGTGTTGAAAAACCACTTTTCGCACTTGTGTTGGTGCAGGAAACCACTTTTGCACTTGTATTATTGTGGAAAAACGACTTTTTGCACTTGTGATAGTGTTGAAAAACCACTTTTCGCACTTGTGTTTGTGTTGAAAAACCACTTTTCGCACTTGTGTTAGTGTTGAAAAACCACTTTTCGCACTTGTGTTAGTGCAGGAAACCACTTTTGCACTTGTATTAGTGTGGAAAAAACACTTTTCGCACTTGTGCTAGTGTTGAAAAACCACTTTTCGCACTTGTGTTAGTGTTGAAAAACCACTTTTCGCACTTGTGTTGGTGCAGGAAGCCACTTTTGCACTTGTATTAGTGTGGAAAAACCACTTTTCGCACTTGTCTTAGTGTTGAAAAACCACTTTTCGCACTTGTGTTGGTGCAGGAAACCACTTTTGCACTTGTATTAGTGTTGAAAAACCACTTTTCGCACTTGTGTTAGTGTTGAAAAGCCACTTTTCGCACTTGTGTTGGTGCAGGAAACCACTTTTGCACTTGTATTAGTGTGGAAAAAACACTTTTCGCACTTGTGTTAGTGTTGAAAAACCAATTTTCGCACTTGTGTTAGTGTTGAAAAACCACTTTTCGCACTTGTGTTGGTGCAGGAAACCACTTTTGCAATTGTATTAGTGTGGAAAAACCACTTTTCACACTTGTGTTAGTGTTGAAAAACCACTTTTCGCACTTGTGTTAGTGTTGAAAAACCACTTTTCGCACTTGTGTTAGTGTTGAAAAACCACTTTTCGCACTTGTGTTGGTGCAGGAAACCACTTTGCACTTGTATTAGTGTGGAAAAACCACTTTTCGCACTTGTGTTAGTGTTGAAAAACCACTTTTCGCACTTGTGTTAGTGTTGAAAAACCACTTTTCGCACTTGTGTTAGTGTTGAAAAACCACTTTTCGCACTTGTGTTGGTCCAGGAAACCACTTTTGCACTTGTATTAGTGTGGAAAAACCACTTTTCGCACTTGTGTTAGTGTTGAAAAACCACTTTTCGCACTTGTGATAGTGTTGAAAAACCACTTTTCGCACTTGTATTAGAGTGGAAAAACCACTTTTCGCACTTGTGTTAGTGTTGAAAAACCACTTTTCGCACTTGTGTTAGTGTTGAAAAACCACTTTTCGCACTTGTGTTAGTGTTGAAAAACCACTTTTCGCACTTGTGTTGGTGCAGGAAACCACTTTTGCACTTGTATTAGTGTGGAAAAAACACTTTTTGCACTTGTGATAGTGTTGAAAAACCACTTTTCGCACTTGTGTTAGTGTTGAAAAACCACTTTTCGCACTTGTGTTGGTGCAGGAAACCACTTTTGCACTTGTATTAGTGTGGAAAAAACACTTATTGCACTTGTGATAGTGTTGAAAAACCACTTTTCGCACTTGTGTTAGTGTTAAAAAAACTACTTTTCGCACTTGTGTTGGTGCAGGAAACCACTTTTGCACTTGTATTAGTGTGGAAAAACCACTTTTTGCACTTGTATTAGTGATGAAAAACCACTTTTCGCACTTGTGTTAGTGTTGAAAAACCACTTTTTGCACTTGTGTTGGTGCAGGAAACCACTCTTGCACTTGTATTAGTGTGGAAAAAACACTTTTTGCACTTGTGATAGTGTTGAAAAACCACTTTTCGCACTTGTGTTAGTGTTGAAAAACCACTTTTCGCACTTGTGTTGGTGCAGGAAACCACTATTGTACTTGTATTAGTGTGGAAAAAACACTTTTTGCACTTGTGATAGTGTTGAAAAACCACTTTTCGCACTTGTGTTAGTGTTGAAAAACCACTTTTCGCACTTGTGCTGGTGCAGGAAACCACTTTTGCACTTGTATTAGTGTGGAAAAAACACTTTTTGCACTTGTGATAGTGTTGAACAACCACTTTTCGCACTTGTGTTAGTGTTGAAAACCACTTTTCGCACTTGTGTTAGTGTTGAAAAACCACTTTTCGCACTTGTGTTGGTGCAGGAAACCACTTTTGCACTTGTATTAGTGTGGAAAAACCACTTTTCGCACTTGTGTTAGTGATGAAAAACCACTTTTTGCACTTGTGTTAGTGTTGAAAAACCACTTTTCGCACTTGTGTTGGTGCAGGAAACCGCTTTTACACTTGTATTAGTGTGGAAAACCACTTTTCGCACTTGTGTTAGTGTTGAAAAACCACTTTTCGCACTTGTGTTAGTGTTGAAAAACCACTTTTCGCACTTGTGTTGGTGCAGGAAACCACTTTTGCACTTGTATTAGTGTGGAAAAAACACTTTTTGCACTTGTGATAGTGTTGAAAAACCACTTTTCGCACTTGTGTTAGTGTTGAAAAATCACTTTTCGCACTTGTGTTAGTGTTGAAAAACCACTTTTCGCACTGGTGTTGGTGCAGGAAACCACTTTTGCACTTGTATTAGTGTGGAAAAACCACTTTTCGCACTTGTGTTAGTGTTGAAAAACCACTTTTCGCACTTGTGTTAGTGTTGAAAAACCACTTTTCGCACTTGTGTTGGTGCAGGAAACCACTTTTGCACTTGTATTAGTGTGGAAAAAACACTTTTTGCACTTGTGATAGTGTTGAAAAACCACTTTTCGCACTTGTGTTAGTGTTGAAAAACCACTTTTCGCACTTGTGTTGGTGCAGGAAACCACTTTTGCACTTGTATTAGTGTAGAAAAAACACTTTTTGCACTTGTGATACTGTTGAAAAACCACTTTTCGCACTTGTGTTTGTGTTGAAAAACCACTTTTCGCACTTGTGTTGGTGCAGGAAACCACTTTTGGACTTGTATTAATGTGGAAAAACCACTTTTCGCACTTGTGTTAGTGTTGAAAAATCACTTTTCCCACTTGTGATAGTGTTGAAAAACCACTTTTCGCACTTGTATTAGTGTGGAAAAACCACTTTTCGCACTTGTGTTAGTGTTGAAAAACCACTTTTCGCACTTGTGTTAGTGTTGAAAAACCACTTTTCGCACTTGTGTTGGTGCAGGAAACCACTTTTGCACTTGTAATAGTGTGGAAAAACCACTTTTCGCACTTGTGTTAGTGTTGAAAAACCACTTTTCGCACTTGTGTTAGTGTTGAAAAACCACTTTTCGCACTTGTGTTGGTGCAGGAAACCACTTTTGCACTTGTATTAGTGTGGAAAAAACACTTTTTGCACTTGTGATAGTGTTGAAAAACCACTTTTCGCACTTGTGTTAGTGTTGAAAAACCACTTTTCGCACTTGTGTTGGTGCAGGAAACCACTTTTGCACTTGTATTAGTGTGGAAAAAACACTTTTTGCACTTGTGATAGTGTTGAAAAACCACTTTTCGCACTTGTGTTAGTGTTAAAAAAACTACTTTTCGCACTTGTGTTGGTGCAGGAAACCACTTTTGCACTTGTATTAGTGTGGAAAAACCACTTTTTGCACTTGTATTAGTGATGAAAAACCACTTTTCGCACTTGTGTTAGTGTTGAAAAACCACTTTTTGCACTTGTGTTGGTGCAGGAAACCACTCTTGCACTTGTATTAGTGTGGAAAAACACTTTTTGCACTTGTGATAGTGTTGAAAAACCACTTTTCGCACTTGTGTTAGTGTTGAAAAACCACTTTTCGCACTTGTGTTGGTGCAGGAAACCACTATTGTACTTGTATTAGTGTGGAAAAAACACTTTTTGCACTTGTGATAGTGTTGAAAAACCACTTTTCGCACTTGTGTTAGTGTTGAAAAACCACTTTTCGCACTTGTGCTGGTGCAGGAAACCACTTTTGCACTTGTATTAGTGTGGAAAAAACACTTTTTGCACTTGTGATAGTGTTGAACAACCACTTTTCGCACTTGTGTTAGTGTTGAAAACCACTTTTCGCACTTGTGTTAGTGTTGAAAAACCACTTTTCGCACTTGTGTTGGTGCAGGAAACCACTTTTGCACTTGTATTAGTGTGGAAAAACCACTTTTCGCACTTGTGTTAGTGATGAAAAACCACTTTTTGCACTTGTGTTAGTGTTGAAAAACCACTTTTCGCACTTGTGTTGGTGCAGGAAACCGCTTTTACACTTGTATTAGTGTGGAAAACCACTTTTCGCACTTGTGTTAGTGTTGAAAAACCACTTTTCGCACTTGTGTTAGTGTTGAAAAACCACTTTTCGCACTTGTGTTGGTGCAGGAAACCACTTTTGCACTTGTATTAGTGTGGAAAAAACACTTTTTGCACTTGTGATAGTGTTGAAAAACCACTTTTCGCACTTGTGTTAGTGTTGAAAAATCACTTTTCGCACTTGTGTTAGTGTTGAAAAACCACTTTTCGCACTGGTGTTGGTGCAGGAAACCACTTTTGCACTTGTATTAGTGTGGAAAAACCACTTTTCGCACTTGTGTTAGTGTTGAAAAACCACTTTTCGCACTTGTGTTAGTGTTGAAAAACCACTTTTCGCACTTGTGTTGGTGCAGGAAACCACTTTTGCACTTGTATTAGTGTGGAAAAAACACTTTTTGCACTTGTGATAGTGTTGAAAAACCACTTTTCGCACTTGTGTTAGTGTTGAAAAACCACTTTTCGCACTTGTGTTGGTGCAGGAAACCACTTTTGCACTTGTATTAGTGTAGAAAAAACACTTTTTGCACTTGTGATACTGTTGAAAAACCACTTTTCGCACTTGTGTTTGTGTTGAAAAACCACTTTTCGCACTTGTGTTGGTGCAGGAAACCACTTTTGGACTTGTATTAATGTGGAAAAACCACTTTTCGCACTTGTGTTAGTGTTGAAAAATCACTTTTCCCACTTGTGATAGTGTTGAAAAACCACTTTTCGCACTTGTATTAGTGTGGAAAAACCACTTTTCGCACTTGTGTTAGTGTTGAAAAACCACTTTTCGCACTTGTGTTAGTGTTGAAAAACCACTTTTCGCACTTGTGTTGGTGCAGGAAACCACTTTTGCACTTGTAATAGTGTGGAAAAACCACTTTTCGCACTTGTGTTAGTGTTGAAAAACCACTTTTCGCACTTGTGTTAGTGTTGAAAAACCACTTTTCGCACTTGTGTTGGTGCAGGAAACCACTTTTGCACTTGTATTAGTGTGGAAAAAACACTTTTTGCACTTGTGATAGTGTTGAAAAACCACTTTTCGCACTTGTATTAGTGTTGAAAAACCACTTTTCGCACTTGTGTTTGTGCAGGAAACCACTTTTGCACTTGTATTAGTGTGGAAAAAACACTTTTTGCACTTGTGATAGTGTTGAAAAACCACTTTTCGCACTTGTGTTAGTGTTAAAAAACCACTTTTCGCACTTGTGTTGGTGCAGGAAACCACTTTTGCACTTGTATCAGTGTGGAAAAACCACTTTTTGCACTTGTATTAGTGATGAAAAACCACTTTTCGCACTTGTGTTAGTGTTGAAAAACCACTTTTCGCACTTGTGTTGGTGCAGGAAACCACTCTTGCACTTGTATTAGTGTGGAAAAAACACTTTTTGCACTTGTGATAGTGTTGAAAAACCACTTTTCGCACTTGTGGTAGTGTTGAAAAACCCCTTTTCGCACTTGTGTTGGTGCAGGAAACCACTATTGCACTTGTATTAGTGTGGAAAAAACACTTTTTGCACTTGTGATAGTGTTGAAAAACCACTTTTCGCACTTGTGTTAGTGTTGAAAAACCACTTTTCGCAATTTTGTTGGTGCAGGAAACCACTTTTGCACTTGTATTAGTGTGGAAAAAACACTTTTTGCACTTGTGATAGTGTTGAACAACCACTTTTCGCACTTGTGTTAGTGTTGAAAAACCACTTTTCGCACTTGTGTTAGTGTTGAAAAACCACTTTTCGCACTTGTGTTGGTGCAGGAAACCACTTTTGCACTTGTATTAGTGTGGAAAAACCACTTTTCGCACTTGTGTTAGTGATGAAAAACCACTTTTCACACTTGTGTTAGTGTTGAAAAACCACTTTTCGCACTTGTGTTGGTGCAGGAAACCACTTTTGCACTTGTATTAGTGTGGAAAAAACACTTTTTGCACTTGTGATAGTGTTGAAAAACCACTTTTCGCACTTGTGTTAGTGTTGAAAAACCACTTTTCGCACTTGTGTTGGTGCAGGAAACCACTTTTGCACTTGTATTAGTGTGGAAAAACCACTTTTCGCACTTGTGTTAGTGTTGAAAAACCACTTTTCGCACTTGTGTTAGTGTTGAAAAACCACTTTTCGCACTTGTATTAGTGTGGAAAAAACACTTTTCGCACTTGTGTGAGTGTTGAAAAACCACTTTTCGCACTTGTGTTAGTGTTGAAAACCACTTTTCACACTTGTGTTAGTGTTGAAAAACCACTTTTCGCACTTGTGTTAGTGTTGAAAAACTACTTTTCGCACTTGTGTTGGTGCAGGAAACCACTTTTGCACTTGTATTAGTGTGGAAAAAACACTTTTCGCACTTGTGTGAGTGTTGAAAAACCACTTTTCGCACTTGTGTTAGTGTTGAAAAACCACTTTTCACACTTGTGTTGGTGCAGGAAACCACTTTTGCACTTGTATTAGTGTGGAAAAAACACTTTTTGCACTTGTGATAGTGTTGAAAAACCACTTTTCGCACTTGTGTTAGTGTTGAAAACCACTTTTCGCACTTGTGTTAGTGTTGAAAAACCACTTTTCGCACTTGTGTTGGTGCAGGAAACCACTTTTGCACTTGTATTATTGTGGAAAAACGACTTTTTGCACTTGTGATAGTGTTGAAAAACCACTTTTCGCACTTGTGTTTGTGTTGAAAAACCACTTTTCGCACTTGTGTTAGTGTTGAAAAACCACTTTTCGCACTTGTGTTAGTGCAGGAAACCACTTTTGCACTTGTATTAGTGTGGAAAAAACACTTTTCGCACTTGTGTTAGTGTTGAAAAACCACTTTTCGCACTTGTGTTAGTGTTGAAAAACCACTTTTCGCACTTGTGTTGGTGCAGGAAGCCACTTTTGCACTTGTATTAGTGTGGAAAAACCACTTTTCGCACTTGTCTTAGTGTTGAAAAACCACTTTTCGCACTTGTGTTGGTGCAGGAAACCACTTTTGCACTTGTATTAGTGTTGAAAAACCACTTTTCGCACTTGTGTTAGTGTTGAAAAGCCACTTTTCGCACTTGTGTTGGTGCAGGAAACCACTTTTGCACTTGTATTAGTGTGGAAAAAACACTTTTCGCACTTGTGTTAGTGTTGAAAAACCAATTTTCGCACTTGTGTTAGTGTTGAAAAACCACTTTTCGCACTTGTGTTGGTGCAGGAAACCACTTTTGCAATTGTATTAGTGTGGAAAAACCACTTTTCACACTTGTGTTAGTGTTGAAAAACCACTTTTCGCACTTGTGTTAGTGTTGAAAAACCACTTTTCGCACTTGTGTTAGTGTTGAAAAACCACTTTTCGCACTTGTGTTGGTGCAGGAAACCACTTTGCACTTGTATTAGTGTGGAAAAACCACTTTTCGCACTTGTGTTAGTGTTGAAAAACCACTTTTCGCACTTGTGTTAGTGTTGAAAAACCACTTTTCGCACTTGTGTTAGTGTTGAAAAACCACTTTTCGCACTTGTGTTGGTCCAGGAAACCACTTTTGCACTTGTATTAGTGTGGAAAAACCACTTTTCGCACTTGTGTTAGTGTTGAAAAACCACTTTTCGCACTTGTGATAGTGTTGAAAAACCACTTTTCGCACTTGTATTAGAGTGGAAAAACCACTTTTCGCACTTGTGTTAGTGTTGAAAAACCACTTTTCGCACTTGTGTTAGTGTTGAAAAACCACTTTTCGCACTTGTGTTAGTGTTGAAAAACCACTTTTCGCACTTGTGTTGGTGCAGGAAACCACTTTTGCACTTGTATTAGTGTGGAAAAAACACTTTTTGCACTTGTGATAGTGTTGAAAAACCACTTTTCGCACTTGTGTTAGTGTTGAAAAACCACTTTTCGCACTTGTGTTGGTGCAGGAAACCACTTTTGCACTTGTATTAGTGTGGAAAAAACACTTTTTGCACTTGTGATAGTGTTGAAAAACCACTTTTCGCACTTGTGTTAGTGTTAAAAAAACTACTTTTCGCACTTGTGTTGGTGCAGGAAACCACTTTTGCACTTGTATTAGTGTGGAAAAACCACTTTTTGCACTTGTATTAGTGATGAAAAACCACTTTTCGCACTTGTGTTAGTGTTGAAAAACCACTTTTTGCACTTGTGTTGGTGCAGGAAACCACTCTTGCACTTGTATTAGTGTGGAAAAAACACTTTTTGCACTTGTGATAGTGTTGAAAAACCACTTTTCGCACTTGTGTTAGTGTTGAAAAACCACTTTTCGCACTTGTGTTGGTGCAGGAAACCACTATTGTACTTGTATTAGTGTGGAAAAAACACTTTTTGCACTTGTGATAGTGTTGAAAAACCACTTTTCGCACTTGTGTTAGTGTTGAAAAACCACTTTTCGCACTTGTGCTGGTGCAGGAAACCACTTTTGCACTTGTATTAGTGTGGAAAAAACACTTTTTGCACTTGTGATAGTGTTGAACAACCACTTTTCGCACTTGTGTTAGTGTTGAAAACCACTTTTCGCACTTGTGTTAGTGTTGAAAAACCACTTTTCGCACTTGTGTTGGTGCAGGAAACCACTTTTGCACTTGTATTAGTGTGGAAAAACCACTTTTCGCACTTGTGTTAGTGATGAAAAACCACTTTTTGCACTTGTGTTAGTGTTGAAAAACCACTTTTCGCACTTGTGTTGGTGCAGGAAACCGCTTTTACACTTGTATTAGTGTGGAAAACCACTTTTCGCACTTGTGTTAGTGTTGAAAAACCACTTTTCGCACTTGTGTTAGTGTTGAAAAACCACTTTTCGCACTTGTGTTGGTGCAGGAAACCACTTTTGCACTTGTATTAGTGTGGAAAAAACACTTTTTGCACTTGTGATAGTGTTGAAAAACCACTTTTCGCACTTGTGTTAGTGTTGAAAAATCACTTTTCGCACTTGTGTTAGTGTTGAAAAACCACTTTTCGCACTGGTGTTGGTGCAGGAAACCACTTTTGCACTTGTATTAGTGTGGAAAAACCACTTTTCGCACTTGTGTTAGTGTTGAAAAACCACTTTTCGCACTTGTGTTAGTGTTGAAAAACCACTTTTCGCACTTGTGTTGGTGCAGGAAACCACTTTTGCACTTGTATTAGTGTGGAAAAAACACTTTTTGCACTTGTGATAGTGTTGAAAAACCACTTTTCGCACTTGTGTTAGTGTTGAAAAACCACTTTTCGCACTTGTGTTGGTGCAGGAAACCACTTTTGCACTTGTATTAGTGTGGAAAAACCACTTTTCGCACTTGTCTTAGTGTTGAAAAACCACTTTTCGCACTTGTGTTAGTGTTGAAAAACCACTTTTCGCACTTGTGTTGTGCAGGAAACCATTTTTGCACTTGTATTAGTGTGGAAAAAACACTTTTCGCACTTGTGTTAGTGTTGAAAAACGACTTTTCGCACTTGTGTTAGTGTTGAAAAACCACTTTTCGCACTTGTGTTAGTGTTGAAAAACCACTTTTCGCACTTGTGTTGGTGCAGGAAACCACTTTTGCACTTGTATTAGTGTGGAAAAACACTTTTTGCACTTGTGATAGTGTTGAAAAACCACTTTTCGCACTTGTGTTAGTGTTGAAAAACCACTTTTCGCACTTGTGTTAGTGTTGAAAACCACTTTTCACACTTGTGTTAGTGTTGAAAAACCACTTTTCGCACTTGTGTTAGTGTTGAAAAACTACTTTTCGCACTTGTGTTGGTGCAGGAAACCACTTTTGCACTTGTATTAGTGTGGAAAAAACACTTTTCGCACTTGTGTGAGTGTTGAAAAACCACTTTTCGCACTTGTGTTAGTGTTGAAAAACCACTTTTCACACTTGTGTTGGTGCAGGAAACCACTTTTGCACTTGTATTAGTGTGGAAAAAACACTTTTTGCACTTGTGATAGTGTTGAAAAACCACTTTTCGCACTTGTGTTAGTGTTGAAAACCACTTTTCGCACTTGTGTTAGTGTTGAAAAACCACTTTTCGCACTTGTGTTGGTGCAGGAAACCACTTTTGCACTTGTATTATTGTGGAAAAACGACTTTTTGCACTTGTGATAGTGTTGAAAAACCACTTTTCGCACTTGTGTTTGTGTTGAAAAACCACTTTTCGCACTTGTGTTAGTGTTGAAAAACCACTTTTCGCACTTGTGTTAGTGCAGGAAACCACTTTTGCACTTGTATTAGTGTGGAAAAAACACTTTTCGCACTTGTGTTAGTGTTGAAAAACCACTTTTCGCACTTGTGTTAGTGTTGAAAAACCACTTTTCGCACTTGTGTTGGTGCAGGAAGCCACTTTTGCACTTGTATTAGTGTGGAAAAACCACTTTTCGCACTTGTCTTAGTGTTGAAAAACCACTTTTCGCACTTGTGTTGGTGCAGGAAACCACTTTTGCACTTGTATTAGTGTTGAAAAACCACTTTTCGCACTTGTGTTAGTGTTGAAAAGCCACTTTTCGCACTTGTGTTGGTGCAGGAAACCACTTTTGCACTTGTATTAGTGTGGAAAAAACACTTTTCGCACTTGTGTTAGTGTTGAAAAACCAATTTTCGCACTTGTGTTAGTGTTGAAAAACCACTTTTCGCACTTGTGTTGGTGCAGGAAACCACTTTTGCAATTGTATTAGTGTGGAAAAACCACTTTTCACACTTGTGTTAGTGTTGAAAAACCACTTTTCGCACTTGTGTTAGTGTTGAAAAACCACTTTTCGCACTTGTGTTAGTGTTGAAAAACCACTTTTCGCACTTGTGTTGGTGCAGGAAACCACTTTGCACTTGTATTAGTGTGGAAAAACCACTTTTCGCACTTGTGTTAGTGTTGAAAAACCACTTTTCGCACTTGTGTTAGTGTTGAAAAACCACTTTTCGCACTTGTGTTAGTGTTGAAAAACCACTTTTCGCACTTGTGTTGGTCCAGGAAACCACTTTTGCACTTGTATTAGTGTGGAAAAACCACTTTTCGCACTTGTGTTAGTGTTGAAAAACCACTTTTCGCACTTGTGATAGTGTTGAAAAACCACTTTTCGCACTTGTATTAGAGTGGAAAAACCACTTTTCGCACTTGTGTTAGTGTTGAAAAACCACTTTTCGCACTTGTGTTAGTGTTGAAAAACCACTTTTTGCACTTGTGTTAGTGTTGAAAAACCACTTTTCGCACTTGTGTTGGTGCAGGAAACCACTTTTGCACTTGTATTAGTGTGGAAAAAACACTTTTTGCACTTGTGATAGTGTTGAAAAACCACTTTTCGCACTTGTGTTAGTGTTGAAAAACCACTTTTCGCACTTGTGTTGGTGCAGGAAACCACTTTTGCACTTGTATTAGTGTGGAAAAAACACTTTTTGCACTTGTGATAGTGTTGAAAAACCACTTTTCGCACTTGTGTTAGTGTTAAAAAAACTACTTTTCGCACTTGTGTTGGTGCAGGAAACCACTTTTGCACTTGTATTAGTGTGGAAAAACCACTTTTTGCACTTGTATTAGTGATGAAAAACCACTTTTCGCACTTGTGTTAGTGTTGAAAAACCACTTTTTGCACTTGTGTTGGTGCAGGAAACCACTCTTGCACTTGTATTAGTGTGGAAAAAACACTTTTTGCACTTGTGATAGTGTTGAAAAACCACTTTTCGCACTTGTGTTAGTGTTGAAAAACCACTTTTCGCACTTGTGTTGGTGCAGGAAACCACTATTGTACTTGTATTAGTGTGGAAAAAACACTTTTTGCACTTGTGATAGTGTTGAAAAACCACTTTTCGCACTTGTGTTAGTGTTGAAAAACCACTTTTCGCACTTGTGCTGGTGCAGGAAACCACTTTTGCACTTGTATTAGTGTGGAAAAAACACTTTTTGCACTTGTGATAGTGTTGAACAACCACTTTTCGCACTTGTGTTAGTGTTGAAAACCACTTTTCGCACTTGTGTTAGTGTTGAAAAACCACTTTTCGCACTTGTGTTGGTGCAGGAAACCACTTTTGCACTTGTATTAGTGTGGAAAAACCACTTTTCGCACTTGTGTTAGTGATGAAAAACCACTTTTTGCACTTGTGTTAGTGTTGAAAAACCACTTTTCGCACTTGTGTTGGCGCAGGAAACCGCTTTTACACTTGTATTAGTGTGGAAAACCACTTTTCGCACTTGTGTTAGTGTTGAAAAACCACTTTTCGCACTTGTGTTAGTGTTGAAAAACCACTTTTCGCACTTGTGTTGGTGCAGGAAACCACTTTTGCACTTGTATTAGTGTGGAAAAAACACTTTTTGCACTTGTGATAGTGTTGAAAAACCACTTTTCGCACTTGTGTTAGTGTTGAAAAATCACTTTTCGCACTTGTGTTAGTGTTGAAAAACCACTTTTCGCACTGGTGTTGGTGCAGGAAACCACTTTTGCACTTGTATTAGTGTGGAAAAACCACTTTTCGCACTTGTGTTAGTGTTGAAAAACCACTTTTCGCACTTGTGTTAGTGTTGAAAAACCACTTTTCGCACTTGTGTTGGTGCAGGAAACCACTTTTGCACTTGTATTAGTGTGGAAAAAACACTTTTTGCACTTGTGATAGTGTTGAAAAACCACTTTTCGCACTTGTGTTAGTGTTGAAAAACCACTTTTCGCACTTGTGTTGGTGCAGGAAACCACTTTTGCACTTGTATTAGTGTGGAAAAACCACTTTTCGCACTTGTCTTAGTGTTGAAAAACCACTTTTCGCACTTGTGTTAGTGTTGAAAAACCACTTTTCGCACTTGTGTTGTGCAGGAAACCATTTTTGCACTTGTATTAGTGTGGAAAAAACACTTTTCGCACTTGTGTTAGTGTTGAAAAACGACTTTTCGCACTTGTGTTAGTGTTGAAAAACCACTTTTCGCACTTGTGTTAGTGTTGAAAAACCACTTTTCGCACTTGTGTTGGTGCAGGAAACCACTTTTGCACTTGTATTAGTGTGGAAAAACACTTTTTGCACTTGTGATAGTGTTGAAAAACCACTTTTCGCACTTGTGTTAGTGTTGAAAAACCACTTTTCGCACTTGTGTTAGTGTTGAAAAACCACTTTTCGCACTTGTGTTGGTGCAGGAAACCACTTTTGCACTTGTATTAGTGTGGTAAAACCACTTTTTGCACTTATGATAGTGTTGAAAAACCACTTTTCGCACTTGTGTTAGTGTTGAAAAACCACTTTTCGCACTTGTGTTAGTGTTGAAAAACCACTTTTCGCACTTGTGTTAGTGTTGAAAAACCACTTTTCACACTTGTGTTAGTGTTGAAAAACCACTTTCCGCACTTGTGTTGGTGCAGGAAACCACTTTTGCACTTGTATTAGGGTGGAAAAAACACTTTTTGCACTTGTGATAGTGTTGAAAAACCACTTTTCGCACTTGTGTTAGTGTTGAAAAACCACTTTTCGCACTTGTGTTGGTGCAGGAAACCACTTTTGCACTTGTATTAGTGTGGAAAAAACCACTTTTCGCACTTGTGTTAGTGTTGAAAATCCACTTTTCGCACTTGTGTTAGTGTTGAAAAACCACTTTTCGCACTTGTGTTGGTGCAGGAAACCACTATTGTACTTGTATTAGTGTGGAAAAAACACTTTTTGCACTTGTGATAGTGTTGAAAAACCACTTTTCGCACTTGTGTTAGTGTTGAAAAACCACTTTTCGCACTTGTGCTGGTGCAGGAAACCACTTTTGCACTTGTATTAGTGTGGAAAAAACACTTTTTGCACTTGTGATAGTGTTGAACAACCACTTTTCGCACTTGTGTTAGTGTTGAAAACCACTTTTCGCACTTGTGTTAGTGTTGAAAAACCACTTTTCGCACTTGTGTTGGTGCAGGAAACCACTTTTGCACTTGTATTAGTGTGGAAAAACCACTTTTCGCACTTGTGTTAGTGATGAAAAACCACTTTTTGCACTTGTCTTAGTGTTGAAAAACCACTTTTCGCACTTGTGTTGGTGCAGGAAACCGCTTTTACACTTGTATTAGTGTGGAAAACCACTTTTCGCACTTGTGTTAGTGTTGAAAAACCACTTTTCGCACTTGTGTTAGTGTTGAAAAACCACTTTTCGCACTTGTGTTGGTGCAGGAAACCACTTTTGCACTTGTATTAGTGTGGAAAAAACACTTTTTGCACTTGTGATAGTGTTGAAAAACCACTTTTCGCACTTGTGTTAGTGTTGAAAAATCACTTTTCGCACTTGTGTTAGTGTTGAAAAACCACTTTTCGCACTGGTGTTGGTGCAGGAAACCACTTTTGCACTTGTATTAGTGTCGAAAAACCACTTTTCGCACTTGTGTTAGTGTTGAAAAACCACTTTTCGCACTTGTGTTAGTGTTGAAAAACCACTTTTCGCACTTGTGTTGGTGCAGGAAACCACTTTTGCACTTGTATTAGTGTGGAAAAAACACTTTTTGCACTTGTGATAGTGTTGAAAAACCACTTTTCGCACTTGTGTTAGTGTTGAAAAACCACTTTTCGCACTTGTGTTGGTGCAGGAAACCACTTTTGCACTTGTATTAGTGTGGAAAAACCACTTTTCGCACTTGTCTTAGTGTTGAAAAACCACTTTTCACACTTGTGTTAGTGTTGAAAAACCACTTTTCGCACTTGTGTTGTGCAGGAAACCATTTTTGCACTTGTATTAGTGTGGAAAAAACACTTTTCGCACTTGTGTTAGTGTTGAAAAACGACTTTTCGCACTTGTGTTAGTGTTGAAAAACCACTTTTCGCACTTGTGTTAGTGTTGAAAAACCACTTTTCGCACTTGTGTTGGTGCAGGAAACCACTTTTGCACTTGTATTAGTGTGGAAAAACACTTTTTGCACTTGTGATAGTGTTGAAAAACCACTTTTCGCACTTGTGTTAGTGTTGAAAAACCACTTTTCGCACTTGTGTTAGTGTTGAAAAACCACTTTTCGCACTTGTGTTGGTGCAGGAAACCACTTTTGCACTTGTATTAGTGTGGTAAAACCACTTTTTGCACTTATGATAGTGTTGAAAAACCACTTTTCGCACTTGTGTTAGTGTTGAAAAACCACTTTTCGCACTTGTGTTAGTGTTGAAAAACCACTTTTCGCACTTGTGTTAGTGTTGAAAAACCACTTTTCACACTTGTGTTAGTGTTGAAAAACCACTTTCCGCACTTGTGTTGGTGCAGGAAACCACTTTTGCACTTGTATTAGGGTGGAAAAAACACTTTTTGCACTTGTGATAGTGTTGAAAAACCACTTTTCGCACTTGTGTTAGTGTTGAAAAACCACTTTTCGCACTTGTGTTGGTGCAGGAAACCACTTTTGCACTTGTATTAGTGTGGAAAAAACCACTTTTCGCACTTGTGTTAGTGTTGAAAATCCACTTTTCGCACTTGTGTTAGTGTTGAAAAACCACTTTTCGCACTTGTGTTGGTGCAGGAAACCACTTTTGCACTTGTATTAGTGTGGAAAAAACACTTTTCGCACTTGTGTTAGTGTTGAAAAACCACTTTTCGCACTTGTGTTAGTGTTGAAAAACCACTTTTCGCACTTGTGTTAGTGTTGAAAAACCACTTTTCGCACTTGTGTTGGTGCAGGAAACCACTTTTGCACTTGTATTAGTGTGGAAAAAACACTTTTTGCACTTGTGATAGTGTTGAAAAACCACTTTTCGCACTTGTGTTAGTGTTGAAAAACCACTTTTCGCACTTGTGTTGGTGCAGGAAACCACTTTTGCACTTGTATTAGTGTGGAAAAAACACTTTTTGCACTTGTGATAGTGTTGAAAAACCAGTTTTCGCACTTGTGTTAGTGTTAAAAAAACTACTTTTCGCACTTGTGTTGGTGCAGGAAACCACTTTTGCACTTGTATTAGTGTGGAAAAACCACTTTTTGCACTTGTATTAGTGATGAAAAACCACTTTTCGCACTTGTGTTAGTGTTGAAAAACCACTTTTTGCACTTGTGTTGGTGCAGGAAACCACTCTTGCACTTGTATTAGTGTGGAAAAAACACTTTTTGCACTTGTGATAGTGTTGAAAAACCACTTTTCGCACTTGTGTTAGTGTTGAAAAACCACTTTTCGCACTTGTGTTGGTGCAGGAAACCACTATTGTACTTGTATTAGTGTGGAAAAAACACTTTTTGCACTTGTGATAGTGTTGAAAAACCACTTTTCGCACTTGTGTTAGTGTTGAAAAACCACTTTTCGCTCTTGTGCTGGTGCAGGAAACCACTTTTGCACTTGTATTAGTGTGGAAAAAACACTTTTTGCACTTGTGATAGTGTTGAACAACCACTTTTCGCACTTGTGTTAGTGTTGAAAACCACTTTTCGCACTTGTGTTAGTGTTGAAAAACCACTTTTCGCACTTGTGTTGGTGCAGGAAACCACTTTTGCACTTGTATTAGTGTGGAAAAACCACTTTTCGCACTTGTGTTAGTGATGAAAAAACACTTTTTGCACTTGTGTTAGTGTTGAAAAACCACTTTTCGCACTTGTGTTGGTGCAGGAAACCGCTTTTACACTTGTATTAGTGTGGAAAACCACTTTTCGCACTTGTGTTAGTGTTGAAAAACCACTTTTCGCACTTGTGTTAGTGTTGAAAAACCACTTTTCGCACTTGTGTTGGTGCAGGAAACCACTTTTGCACTTGTATTAGTGTGGAAAAAACACTTTTTGCACTTGTGATAGTGTTGAAAAACCACTTTTCGCACTTGTGTTAGTGTTGAAAAATCACTTTTCGCACTTGTGTTAGTGTTGAAAAACCACTTTTCGCACTGGTGTTGGTGCAGGAAACCACTTTTGCACTTGTATTAGTGTGGAAAAACCGCTTTTCGCACTTGTGTTAGTGTTGAAAAACCACTTTTCGCACTTGTGTTAGTGTTGAAAAACCACTTTTCGCACTTGTGTTGGTGCAGGAAACCACTTTTGCACTTGTATTAGTGTGGAAAAAACACTTTTTGCACTTGTGATAGTGTTGAAAAACCACTTTTCGCACTTGTCTTAGTGTTGAAAAACCACTTTTCGCACTTGTGTTGGTGCAGGAAACCACTTTTGCACTTGTATTAGTGTGGAAAAACCACTTTTCGCACTTGTGTTAGTGTTGAAAAACCACTTTTCGCACTTGTGTTAGTGTTGAAAAACCACTTTTCGCACTTGTGTTGTGCAGGAAACCATTTTTGCACTTGTATTAGTGTGGAAAAAACACTTTTCGCACTTGTGTTAGTGTTGAAAAACCACTTTTCGCACTTGTGTTAGTGTTGAAAAACCACTTTTCGCACTTGTGTTAGTGTTGAAAAACCACTTTTCGCACTTGTGTTGGTGCAGGAAACCACTTTTGCACTTGTATTAGTGTGGAAAAACACTTTTTGCACTTGTGATAGTGTTGAAAAACCACTTTTCGCACTTGTGTTAGTGTTGAAAAACCACTTTTCGCACTTGTGTTAGTGTTGAAAAACCACTTTTCGCACTTGTGTTGGTGCAGGAAACCACTTTTGCACTTGTATTAGTGTGGTAAAACCACTTTTTGCACTTATGATAGTGTTGAAAAACCACTTTTCGCACTTGTGTTAGTGTTGAAAAACCACTTTTCGCACTTGTGTTAGTGTTGAAAAACCACTTTTCGTACTTGTGTTAGTGTTGAAAAACCACTTTTCACACTTGTGTTAGTGTTGAAAAACCACTTTCCGCACTTGTGTTGGTGCAGGAAACCACTTTTGCACTTGTATTAGGGTGGAAAAAACACTTTTTGCACTTGTGATAGTGTTGAAAAACCACTTTTCGCACTTGTGTTAGTGTTGAAAAACCACTTTTCGCACTTGTGTTGGTGCAGGAAACCACTTTTGCACTTGTATTAGTGTGGAAAAAACCACTTTTCGCACTTGTGTTAGTGTTGAAAATCCACTTTTCGCACTTGTGTTAGTGTTGAAAAACCACTTTTTGCACTTGTGTTGGTGCAGGAAACCACTTTTGCACTTGTATTAGTGTGGAAAAAACACTTTTCGCACTTGTGTTAGTGTTGAAAAACCACTTTTCGCACTTGTGTTAGTATTGAAAAACCACTTTTTGCACTTGTGTTGGTGCAGGAAACCACTTTTGCACTTATATTAGTGTGGAAAAAACACTTTTTGCACTTGTGATAGTGTTGAAAAACAACTTTTCGCACTTGTGTTAGTGTTGAAAAACCACTTTTCACACTTGTGTTGGTGCAGGAAACCACTTTTGCACTTGTATTAGTGTGGAAAAACCACTTTTCGCACTTGTGTTAGTGTTGAAAAACCACTTTTCGCACTTGTGTTAGTGTTGAAAAACCACTTTTCGCACTTGTGTTAGTGTTGAAAAACCACTTTTCGCACTTGTGTTGGTGCAGGAAACCACTTTTGCACTTGTATTAGTGTGGAAAAAACACTTTTTGCACTTGTGTTAGTGTTGAAAAACCACTTTTCGCACTTGTGTTAGTGTTGAAAAACCACTTTTCTCACTTGTGTTAGTGTTGAAAAACCACTTTTCGCACTTGTGTTGGTGCAGGAAACCACTTTTGCACTTGTATTAGTGTGGAAAAAACACTTTTTGCACTTGTGATAGTGTTGAAAAACCACTTTTCGCACTTGTGTTAGTGTTGAAAAACCACTTTTCGCACTTGTGTTGGTGCAGGAAACCACTTTTGCACTTGTATTAGTGTGGAAAAAACACTTTTTGCACTTGTGATAGTGTTGAAAAACCACTTTTCGCACTTGTGTTAGTGTTGAAAAACCACTTTTCGCACTTGTGTTGGTGCAGGAAACCACTTTTGCACTTGTATTAGTGTCGAAAAAACACTTTTTGCACTTGTGATAGTGTTGAAAAACCACTTTTCGCACTTGTGTTAGTGTTGAAAAACCACTTTTCACACTTGTGTTGGTGCAGGAAACCACTTTTGCACTTGTATTAGTGTGGAAAAACACTTTTTGCACTTGTGATAGTGTTGAAAAACCACTTTTCGCACTTGTGTTAGTGTTGAAAAACCACTTTTCGCACTTGTGTTAGTGTTGAAAAACCACTTTTCGCACTTGTGTTGGTGCAGGAAACCACTTTTGCACTTGTATTAGTGTGGTAAAACCACTTTTTGCACTTATGATAGTGTTGAAAAACCACTTTTCGCACTTGTGTTAGTGTTGAAAAACCACTTTTCGCACTTGTGTTAGTGTTGAAAAACCACTTTTTGCACTTGTGTTAGTGTTGAAAAACCACTTTTCACACTTGTGTTAGTGTTGAAAAACCACTTTCCGCACTTGTGTTGGTGCAGGAAACCACTTTTGCACTTGTATTAGGGTGGAAAAAACACTTTTTGCACTTGTGATAGTGTTGAAAAACCACTTTTCGCACTTGTGTTAGTGTTGAAAAACCACTTTTCGCACTTGTGTTGGTGCAGGAAACCACTTTTGCACTTGTATTAGTGTGGAAAAAACCACTTTTCGCACTTGTGTTAGTGTTGAAAATCCACTTTTCGCACTTGTGTTAGTGTTGAAAAACCACTTTTCGCACTTGTGTTGGTGCAGGAAACCACTTTTGCACTTGTATTAGTGTGGAAAAAACACTTTTCGCACTTGTGTTAGTGTTGAAAAACCACTTTTCGCACTTGTGTTAGTGTTGAAAAACCACTTTTCGCACTTGTGTTAGTGTTGAAAAACTACTTTTCGCACTTGTGTTGGTGCAGGAAACCACTTTTGCACTTGTATTAGTGTGGAAAAACCACTTTTTGCACTTGTATTAGTGATGAAAAACCACTTTTCGCACTTGTGTTAGTGTTGAAAAACCACTTTTTGCACTTGTGTTGGTGCAGGAAACCACTCTTGCACTTGTATTAGTGTGGAAAAAACACTTTTTGCACTTGTGATAGTGTTGAAAAACCACTTTTCGCACTTGTGTTAGTGTTGAAAAACCACTTTTCGCACTTGTGTTGGTGCAGGAAACCACTATTGTACTTGTATTAGTGTGGAAAAAACACTTTTTGCACTTGTGATAGTGTTGAAAAACCACTTTTCGCACTTGTGTTAGTGTTGAAAAACCACTTTTCGCACTTGTGCTGGTGCAGGAAACCACTTTTGCACTTGTATTAGTGTGGAAAAAACACTTTTTGCACTTGTGATAGTGTTGAACAACCACTTTTCGCACTTGTGTTAGTGTTGAAAACCACTTTTCGCACTTGTGTTAGTGTTGAAAAACCACTTTTCGCACTTGTGTTGGTGCAGGAAACCACTTTTGCACTTGTATTAGTGTGGAAAAACCACTTTTCGCACTTGTGTTAGTGATGAAAAACCACTTTTTGCACTTGTGTTAGTGTTGAAAAACCACTTTTCGCACTTGTGTTGGTGCAGGAAACCGCTTTTACACTTGTATTAGTGTGGAAAACCACTTTTCGCACTTGTGTTAGTGTTGAAAAACCACTTTTCGCACTTGTGTTAGTGTTGAAAAACCACTTTTCGCACTTGTGTTGGTGCAGGAAACCACTTTTGCACTTGTATTAGTGTGGAAAAAACACTTTTTGCACTTGTGATAGTGTTGAAAAACCACTTTTCGCACTTGTGTTAGTGTTGAAAAATCACTTTTCGCACTTGTGTTAGTGTTGAAAAACCACTTTTCGCACTGGTGTTGGTGCAGGAAACCACTTTTGCACTTGTATTAGTGTGGAAAAACCACTTTTCGCACTTGTGTTAGTGTTGAAAAACCACTTTTCGCACTTGTGTTAGTGTTGAAAAACCACTTTTCGCACTTGTGTTGGTGCAGGAAACCACTTTTGCACTTGTATTAGTGTGGAAAAAACACTTTTTGCACTTGTGATAGTGTTGAAAAACCACTTTTCGCACTTGTCTTAGTGTTGAAAAACCACTTTTCGCACTTGTGTTGGTGCAGGAAACCACTTTTGCACTTGTATTAGTGTGGAAAAACCACTTTTCGCACTTGTGTTAGTGTTGAAAAACCACTTTTCGCACTTGTGTTAGTGTTGAAAAACCACTTTTCGCACTTGTGTTGTGCAGGAAACCATTTTTGCACTTGTATTAGTGTGGAAAAAACACTTTTCGCA
The DNA here is from genome assembly GCF_964187855.1 of Myxine glutinosa. Classification (NCBI taxonomy): domain Eukaryota; kingdom Metazoa; phylum Chordata; class Myxini; order Myxiniformes; family Myxinidae; genus Myxine; species Myxine glutinosa. The sequence continues at coordinate 55,440 of NW_027616701.1, forward strand.
CTTGTGTTAGTGTTGAAAAACCACTTTTCGCACTTGTGTTAGTGTTGAAAAACCACTTTTCGCACTTGTGTTAGTGTTGAAAAACCACTTTTCGCACTTGTGTTGGTGCAGGAAACCACTTTTGCACTTGTATTAGTGTGGAAAAACACTTTTTGCACTTGTGATAGTGTTGAAAAACCACTTTTCGCACTTGTGTTAGTGTTGAAAAACCACTTTTCGCACTTGTGTTAGTGTTGAAAAACCACTTTTCGCACTTGTGTTGGTGCAGGAAACCACTTTTGCACTTGTATTAGTGTGGTAAAACCACTTTTTGCACTTATGATAGTGTTGAAAAACCACTTTTCGCACTTGTGTTAGTGTTGAAAAACCACTTTTCGCACTTGTGTTAGTGTTGAAAAACCACTTTTCGTACTTGTGTTAGTGTTGAAAAACCACTTTTCACACTTGTGTTAGTGTTGAAAAACCACTTTCCGCACTTGTGTTGGTGCAGGAAACCACTTTTGCACTTGTATTAGGGTGGAAAAAACACTTTTTGCACTTGTGATAGTGTTGAAAAACCACTTTTCGCACTTGTGTTAGTGTTGAAAAACCACTTTTCGCACTTGTGTTGGTGCAGGAAACCACTTTTGCACTTGTATTAGTGTGGAAAAAACCACTTTTCGCACTTGTGTTAGTGTTGAAAATCCACTTTTCGCACTTGTGTTAGTGTTGAAAAACCACTTTTCGCACTTGCGTTGGTGCAGGAAACCACTTTTGCACTTATATTAGTGTGGAAAAAACACTTTTCGCACTTGTGTTAGTGTTGAAAAACCACTTTTCGCACTTGTGTTAGTGTTGAAAAACCACTTTTTGCACTTGTGTTGGTGCAGGAAACCACTTTTGCACTTATATTAGTGTGGAAAAAACACTTTTTGCACTTGTGATAGTGTTGAAAAACAACTTTTCGCACTTGTGTTAGTGTTGAAAAACCACTTTTCACACTTGTGTTGGTGCAGGAAACCACTTTTGCACTTGTATTAGTGTGGAAAAACCACTTTTCGCACTTGTGTTAGTGTTGAAAAACCACTTTTCGCACTTGTGTTAGTGTTGAAAAACCACTTTTCGCACTTGTGTTAGTGTTGAAAAACCACTTTTCGCACTTGTGTTGGTGCAGGAAACCACTTTTGCACTTGTATTAGTGTGGAAAAAACACTTTTTGCACTTGTGTTAGTGTTGAAAAACCACTTTTCGCACTTGTGTTAGTGTTGAAAAACCACTTTTCTCACTTGTGTTAGTGTTGAAAAACCACTTTTCGCACTTGTGTTGGTGCAGGAAACCACTTTTGCACTTGTATTAGTGTGGAAAAAACACTTTTTGCACTTGTGATAGTGTTGAAAAACCACTTTTCGCACTTGTGTTAGTGTTGAAAAACCACTTTTCGCACTTGTGTTGGTGCAGGAAACCACTTTTGCACTTGTATTAGTGTGGAAAAAACACTTTTTGCACTTGTGATAGTGTTGAAAAACCACTTTTCGCACTTGTGTTAGTGTTGAAAAACCACTTTTCGCACTTGTGTTGGTGCAGGAAACCACTTTTGCACTTGTATTAGTGTCGAAAAAACACTTTTTGCACTTGTGATAGTGTTGAAAAACCACTTTTCGCACTTGTGTTAGTGTTGAAAAACCACTTTTCGCACTTGTGTTAGTGTTGAAAAACCACTTTTCGCACTTGTGTTGGTGCAGGAAACCACTTTTGCACTTGTATTAGTGTGGAAAAAACACTTTTTGCACTTGTGATAGTGTTGAAAAACCACTTTTTGCACTTGTGTTAGTGTTGAAAACCCACTTTTTGCACTTGTGTTGGTGCAGGAAACCACTTTTGCACTTGTATTAGTGTGGAAAAACCACTTTTCGCACTTGTGTTAGTGTTGAAAAACCACTTTTCGCACTTGTGTTAGTGTTGAAAAACCACTTTTCGCACTTGTGTTGGTGCAGGAAACCACTTTTGCACTTGTATTAGTGTGGAAAAAACACTTTTTGCACTTGTGATAGTGTTGAAAAACCACTTTTCGCACTTGTGTTAGTGTTGAAAAACCACTTTTCGCACTTGTGTTGGTGCAGGAAACCACTTTGCACTTGTATTAGTGTGGAAAAACCACTTTTCGCACTTGTGTTAGTGTTGAAAAACCACTTTTCGCACTTGTGTTGGTGCAGGAAACCACTTTTGCACTTGTATTAGTGTGGTAAAACCACTTTTCGCACTTGTGTTAGTGATGAAAAACCACTTTTCACACTTGTGTTAGTGTTGAAAAACCACTTTTCGCACTTGTGTTGGTGCAGGAAACCGCTTTTACACTTGTATTAGTGTGGAAAACCACTTTTCGCACTTGTGTTAGTGTTGAAAAACCACTTTTCGCACTTGTGTTAGTGTTGAAAAACCACTTTTCGCACTTGTGTTGGTGCAGGAAACCACTTTTGCACTTGTATTAGTGTGGAAAAAACACTTTTTGCACTTGTGATAGTGTTGAAAAACCACTTTTCGCACTTGTGTTAGTGTTGAAAAATCACTTTTCGCACTTGTGTTAGTGTTGAAAAACCACTTTTCGCACTGGTGTTGGTGCAGGAAACCACTTTTGCACTTGTATTAGTGTGGAAAAACCACTTTTCGCACTTGTGTTAGTGTTGAAAAACCACTTTTCGCACTTGTGTTAGTGTTGAAAAACCACTTTTCGCACTTGTGTTGGTGCAGGAAACCACTTTTGCACTTGTATTAGTGTGGAAAAAACACTTTTTGCACTTGTGATAGTGTTGAAAAACCACTTTTCGCACTTGTCTTAGTGTTGAAAAACCACTTTTCGCACTTGTGTTGGTGCAGGAAACCACTTTTGCACTTGTATTAGTGTGGAAAAACCACTTTTCGCACTTGTGTTAGTGTTGAAAAACCACTTTTCGCACTTGTGTTAGTGTTGAAAAACCACTTTTCGCACTTGTGTTGTGCAGGAAACCATTTTTGCACTTGTATTAGTGTGGAAAAAACACTTTTCGCACTTGTGTTAGTGTTGAAAAACCACTTTTCGCACTTGTGTTAGTGTTGAAAAACCACTTTTCGCACTTGTGTTAGTGTTGAAAAACCACTTTTCGCACTTGTGTTGGTGCAGGAAACCACTTTTGCACTTGTATTAGTGTGGAAAAACACTTTTTGCACTTGTGATAGTGTTGAAAAACCACTTTTCGCACTTGTGTTAGTGTTGAAAAACCACTTTTCGCACTTGTGTTCGTGTTGAAAAACCACTTTTCGCACTTGTGTTGGTGCAGGAAACCACTTTTGCACTTGTATTAGTGTGGTAAAACCACTTTTTGCACTTATGATAGTGTTGAAAAACCACTTTTCGCACTTGTGTTAGTGTTGAAAAACCACTTTTCGCACTTGTGTTAGTGTTGAAAAACCACTTTTCGTACTTGTGTTAGTGTTGAAAAACCACTTTTCACACTTGTGTTAGTGTTGAAAAACCACTTTCCGCACTTGTGTTGGTGCAGGAAACCACTTTTGCACTTGTATTAGGGTGGAAAAAACACTTTTTGCACTTGTGATAGTGTTGAAAAACCACTTTTCGCACTTGTGTTAGTGTTGAAAAACCACTTTTCGCACTTGTGTTGGTGCAGGAAACCACTTTTGCACTTGTATTAGTGTGGAAAAAACCACTTTTCGCACTTGTGTTAGTGTTGAAAATCCACTTTTCGCACTTGTGTTAGTGTTGAAAAACCACTTTTCGCACTTGTGTTGGTGCAGGAAACCACTTTTGCACTTGTATTAGTGTGGAAAAAACACTTTTCGCACTTGTGTTAGTGTTGAAAAACCACTTTTCGCACTTGTGTTAGTGTTGAAAAACCACTTTTTGCACTTGTGTTGGTGCAGGAAACCACTTTTGCACTTATATTAGTGTGGAAAAAACACTTTTTGCACTTGTGATAGTGTTGAAAAACAACTTTTCGCACTTGTGTTAGTGTTGAAAAACCACTTTTCACACTTGTGTTGGTGCAGGAAACCACTTTTGCACTTGTATTAGTGTGGAAAAACCACTTTTCGCACTTGTGTTAGTGTTGAAAAACCACTTTTCGCACTTGTGTTAGTGTTGAAAAACCACTTTTCGCACTTGTGTTAGTGTTGAAAAACCACTTTTCGCACTTGTGTTGGTGCAGGAAACCACTTTTGCACTTGTATTAGTGTGGAAAAAACACTTTTTGCACTTGTGTTAGTGTTGAAAAACCACTTTTCGCACTTGTGTTAGTGTTGAAAAACCACTTTTCTCACTTGTGTTAGTGTTGAAAAACCACTTTTCGCACTTGTGTTGGTGCAGGAAACCACTTTTGCACTTGTATTAGTGTGGAAAAAACACTTTTTGCACTTGTGATAGTGTTGAAAAACCACTTTTCGCACTTGTGTTAGTGTTGAAAAACCACTTTTCGCACTTGTGTTGGTGCAGGAAACCACTTTTGCACTTGTATTAGTGTGGAAAAAACACTTTTTGCACTTGTGATAGTGTTGAAAAACCACTTTTCGCACTTGTGTTAGTGTTGAAAAACCACTTTTCGCACTTGTGTTGGTGCAGGAAACCACTTTTGCACTTGTATTAGTGTCGAAAAAACACTTTTTGCACTTGTGATAGTGTTGAAAAACCACTTTTCGCACTTGTGTTAGTGTTGAAAAACCACTTTTCGCACTTGTGTTAGTGTTGAAAAACCACTTTTCGCACTTGTGTTGGTGCAGGAAACCACTTTTGCACTTGTATTAGTGTGGAAAAAACACTTTTTGCACTTGTGATAGTGTTGAAAAACCACTTTTTGCACTTGTGTTAGTGTTGAAAACCCACTTTTTGCACTTGTGTTGGTGCAGGAAACCACTTTTGCACTTGTATTAGTGTGGAAAAACCACTTTTCGCACTTGTGTTAGTGTTGAAAAACCACTTTTCGCACTTGTGTTAGTGTTGAAAAACCACTTTTCGCACTTGTGTTGGTGCAGGAAACCACTTTTGCACTTGTATTAGTGTGGAAAAAACACTTTTTGCACTTGTGATAGTGTTGAAAAACCACTTTTCGCACTTGTGTTAGTGTTGAAAAACCACTTTTCGCACTTGTGTTGGTGCAGGAAACCACTTTGCACTTGTATTAGTGTGGAAAAACCACTTTTCGCACTTGTGTTAGTGTTGAAAAACCACTTTTCGCACTTGTGTTGGTGCAGGAAACCACTTTTGCACTTGTATTAGTGTGGTAAAACCACTTTTCGCACTTGTGTTAGTGATGAAAAACCACTTTTCACACTTGTGTTAGTGTTGAAAAACCACTTTTCGCACTTGTGTTGGTGCAGGAAACCACTTTTGCACTTGTATTAGTGTGGAAAAAACACTTTTTGCACTTGTGATAGTGTTGAAAAACCACTTTTCGCACTTGTGTTAGTGTTGAAAAACCACTTTTCGCACTTGTGTTGGTGCAGGAAACCACTTTTGCACTTGTATTAGTGTGGAAAAACCACTTTTCGCACTTGTATTAGTGTGGAAAAAACACTTTTCGCACTTGTGTGAGTGTTGAAAAACCACTTTTCGCACTTGTGTTAGTGTTGAAAAACCACTTTTCACACTTGTGTTAATGTTGAAAAACCACTTTTCGCACTTGTGTTAGTGTTGAAAAACCACTTTTCGCACTTGTGTTGGTGCAGGAAACCACTTTTGCACTTGTATTAGTGTGGAAAAAACACTTTTCGCACTTGTGTGAGTGTTGAAAAACCACTTTTCGCACTTGTGTTAGTGTTGAAAAACCACTTTTCACACTTGTGTTAGTGTTGAAAAACCACTTTTCGCACTTGTGTTGGTGCAGGAAACCACTTTTGCACTTGTATTAGTGTGGAAAAAACACTTTTTGCACTTGTGTTAGTGTTGAAAAACCACTTTTCGCACTTGTGTTAGTGTTGAAAACCACTTTTCGCACTTGTGTTAGTGTTGAAAAACCACTTTTCGCACTTGTGTTGGTGCAGGAAACCACTTTTGCACTTGTATTATTGTGGAAAAACGACTTTTTGCACTTGTGATAGTGTTGAAAAACCACTTTTCGCACTTGTGTTAGTGTTGAAAAACCACTTTTCGCACTTGTGTTAGTGTTGAAAAAACACTTTTCGCACTTGTGTTGGTGCAGGAAACCACTTTTGCACTTGTATTAGTGTGGAAAAAACACTTTTCGCACTTGTGTTAGTGTTGAAAAACCACTTTTCGCACTTGTGTTAGTGTTGAAAAACCACTTTTCGCACTTGTGTTGGTGCAGGAAAATACTTTTGCACTTGTATTAGTGTGGAAAAACCACTTTTCGCACTTGTGTTAGTGTTGAAAAACCACTTTTCGCACTTGTGTTGGTGCAGGATACCACTTTTGCACTTGTATTAGTGTTGAAAAACCACTTTTCGCACTTGTGTTAGTGTTGAAAAACCACTTTTCGCACTTGTGTTGGTGCAGGAAACCACTTTTGCACTTGTATTAGTGTTGAAAAACCACTTTTCGCACTTGTGTTAGTGTTGAAAAACCACTTTTCGCACTGGTGTTGGTGCAGGAAACCACTTTTGCACTTGTATTAGTGTGGAAAAACCACTTTTCGCACTTGTGTTAGTGTTGAAAAACCACTTTTCGCACTTGTGTTAGTGTTGAAAAACCACTTTTCGCACTTGTGTTGGTGCAGGAAACCACTTTTGCACTTGTATTAGTGTGGAAAAAACACTTTTTGCACTTGTGATAGTGTTGAAAAACCACTTTTCGCACTTGTGTTAGTGTTGAAAAACCACTTTTCGCACTTGTGTTGGTGCAGGAAACCACTTTTGCACTTGTATTAGTGTGGAAAAACCACTTTTCGCACTTGTGTTAGTGCTGAAAAACCACTTTTCGCACTTGTGTTAGTGTTGAAAAACCACTTTTCGCACTTGTGTTGTGCAGGAAACCATTTTTGCACTTGTATTAGTGTGGAAAAAACACTTTTCGCACTTGTGTTAGTGTTGAAAAACCACTTTTCGCACTTGTGTTAGTGTTGAAAAACCACTTTTCGCACTTGTGTTAGTGTTGAAAAACCACTTTTCGCACTTGTGTTGGTGCAGGAAACCACTTTTGCACTTGTATTAGTGTGGAAAAACACTTTTTGCACTTGTGATAGTGTTGAAAAACCACTTTTCGCACTTGTGTTAGTGTTGAAAAACCACTTTTCGCACTTGTGTTAGTGTTGAAAAACCACTTTTCGCACTTGTGTTGGTGCAGGAAACCACTTTTGCACTTGTATTAGTGTGGTAAAACCACTTTTTGCACTTATGATAGTGTTGAAAAACCACTTTTCGCACTTGTGTTAGTGTTGAAAAACCACTTTTCGCACTTGTGTTAGTGTTGAAAAACCACTTTTCGCACTTGTGTTAGTGTTGAAAAACCACTTTTCACACTTGTGTTAGTGTTGAAAAACCACTTTCCGCACTTGTGTTGGTGCAGGAAACCACTTTTGCACTTGTATTAGGGTGGAAAAAACACTTTTTGCACTTGTGATAGTGTTGAAAAACCACTTTTCGCACTTGTGTTAGTGTTGAAAAACCACTTTTCGCACTTGTGTTGGTGCAGGAAACCACTTTTGCACTTGTATTAGTGTGGAAAAACCACTTTTCGCACTTGTGTTAGTGTTGAAAATCCAATTTTCACACTTGTGTTAGTGTTGAAAAACCACTTTTCGCACTTGTGTTGGTGCAGGAAACCACTTTTGCACTTGTATTATTGTGGAAAAACGACTTTTTGCACTTGTGATAGTGTTGAAAAACCACTTTTCGCACTTGTGTTAGTGTTGAAAAACCACTTTTCGCACTTGTGTTAGTGTTGAAAAAACACTTTTCGCACTTGTGTTGGTGCAGGAAACCACTTTTGCACTTGTATTAGTGTGGAAAAAACACTTTTCGCACTTGTGTTAGTGTTGAAAAACCACTTTTCGCACTTGTGTTAGTGTTGAAAAACCACTTTTCGCACTTGTGTTGGTGCAGGAAAATACTTTTGCACTTGTATTAGTGTGGAAAAACCACTTTTCGCACTTGTGTTAGTGTTGAAAAACCACTTTTCGCACTTGTGTTGGTGCAGGATACCACTTTTGCAATTGTATTAGTGTTGAAAAACCACTTTTCGCACTTGTGTTAGTGTTGAAAAACCACTTTTCGCACTTGTGTTGGTGCAGGAAACCACTTTTGCACTTGTATTAGTGTTGAAAAACCACTTTTCGCACTTGTGTTAGTGTTGAAAAACCACTTTTCGCACTGGTGTTGGTGCAGGAAACCACTTTTGCACTTGTATTAGTGTGGAAAAACCACTTTTCGCACTTGTGTTAGTGTTGAAAAACCACTTTTCGCACTTGTGTTAGTGTTGAAAAACCACTTTTCGCACTTGTGTTGGTGCAGGAAACCACTTTTGCACTTGTATTAGTGTGGAAAAAACACTTTTTGCACTTGTGATAGTGTTGAAAAACCACTTTTCGCACTTGTGTTAGTGTTGAAAAACCACTTTTCGCACTTGTGTTGGTGCAGGAAACCACTTTTGCACTTGTATTAGTGTGGAAAAACCACTTTTCGCACTTGTGTTAGTGCTGAAAAACCACTTTTCGCAATTGTGTTAGTGTTGAAAAACCACTTTTCGCACTTGTGTTGTGCAGGAAACCATTTTTGCACTTGTATTAGTGTGGAAAAAACACTTTTCGCACTTGTGTTAGTGTTGAAAAACCACTTTTCGCACTTGTGTTAGTGTTGAAAAACCACTTTTCGCACTTGTGTTAGTGTTGAAAAACCACTTTTCGCACTTGTGTTGGTGCAGGAAACCACTTTTGCACTTGTATTAGTGTGGAAAAACACTTTTTGCACTTGTGATAGTGTTGAAAAACCACTTTTCGCACTTGTGTTAGTGTTGAAAAACCACTTTTCGCACTTGTGTTTGTGTTGAAAAACCACTTTTCGCACTTGTGTTGGTGCAGGAAACCACTTTTGCACTTGTATTAGTGTGGTAAAACCACTTTTTGCACTTATGATAGTGTTGAAAAACCACTTTTCGCACTTGTGTTAGTGTTGAAAAACCACTTTTCGCACTTGTGTTAGTGTTGAAAAACCACTTTTCGCACTTGTGTTAGTGTTGAAAAACCACTTTTCACACTTGTGTTAGTGTTGAAAAACCACTTTCCGCACTTGTGTTGGTGCAGGAAACCACTTTTGCACTTGTATTAGGGTGGAAAAAACACTTTTTGCACTTGTGATAGTGTTGAAAAACCACTTTTCGCACTTGTGTTAGTGTTGAAAAACCACTTTTCGCACTTGTGTTGGTGCAGGAAACCACTTTTGCACTTGTATTAGTGTGGAAAAACCACTTTTCGCACTTGTGTTAGTGTTGAAAATCCAATTTTCACACTTGTGTTAGTGTTGAAAAACCACTTTTCGCACTTGTGTTGGTGCAGGAAACCACTTTTGCACTTGTATTAGTGTGGAAAAAACACTTTTCGCACTTGTGTTAGTGTTGAAAAACCACTTTTCGCACTTGTGTTAGTATTGAAAAACCACTTTTTGCACTTGTGTTGGTGCAGGAAACCACTTTTGCACTTGTATTAGTGTGGAAAAAACACTTTTTGCACTTGTGATAGTGTTGAAAAACCACTTTTCGCACTTGTGTTAGTGTTGAAAAACCACTTTTCACACTTGTGTTGGTGCAGGAAACCACTTTTGCACTTGTATTAGTGTGGAAAAACCACTTTTCGGACTTGTGTTAGTGTTGAAAAACCACTTTTCGCACTTGTGTTAGTGTTGAAAAACCACTTTTCGCACTTGTGTTAGTGTTGAAAAACCACTTTTCGCACTTGTGTTGGTGCAGGAAACCACTTTTGCACTTGTATTAGTGTGGAAAAAACACTTTTTGCACTTGTGTTAGTGTTGAAAAACCACTTTTCGCACTTGTGTTAGTGTTGAAAAACCACTTTTCGCACTTGTGTTAGTGTTGAAAAACCACTTTTCGCACTTGTGTTGGTGCAGGAAACCACTTTTGCATTGTATTAGTGTGGAAAAAACACTTTTTGCACTTGTGATAGTGTTGAAAAACCACTTTTCGCACTTGTGTTAGTGTTGAAAAACCACTTTTCGCACTTGTGTTGGTGCAGGAAACCACTTTTGCACTTGTATTAGTGTCGAAAAAACACTTTTTGCACTTGTGATAGTGTTGAAAAACCACTTTTCGCACTTGTGTTAGTGTTGAAAAACCACTTTTCGCACTTGTGTTAGTGTTGAAAAACCACTTTTCGCACTTGTGTTGGTGCAGGAAACCACTTTTGCACTTGTATTAGTGTGGAAAAAACACTTTTTGCACTTGTGATAGTGTTGAAAAACCACTTTTCGCACTTGTGTTAGTGTTGAAAACCCACTTTTTGCACTTGTGTTGGTGCAGGAAACCACTTTTGCACTTGTATTAGTGTGGAAAAACCACTTTTCGCACTTGTGTTAGTGTTGAAAAACCACTTTTCGCACTTGTGTTAGTGTTGAAAAACCACTTTTCGCACTTGTGTTGGTGCAGGAAACCACTTTTGCACTTGTATTAGTGTGGAAAAAACACTTTTTGCACTTGTGATAGTGTTGAAAAACCACTTTTCGCACTTGTGTTAGTGTTGAAAAACCACTTTTCGCACTTGTGTTGGTGCAGGAAACCACTTTGCACTTGTATTAGTGTGGAAAAACCACTTTTCGCACTTGTGTTAGTGTTGAAAAACCACTTTTCGCACTTGTGTTGGTGCAGGAAACCACTTTTGCACTTGTATTAGTGTGGTAAAACCACTTTTCGCACTTGTGTTAGTGATGAAAAACCACTTTTCACACTTGTGTTAGTGTTGAAAAACCACTTTTCGCACTTGTGTTGGTGCAGGAAACCACTTTTGCACTTGTATTAGTGTGGAAAAAACACTTTTTGCACTTGTGTTAGTGTTGAAAAACCACTTTTCGCACTTGTGTTAGTGTTGAAAAACCACTTTTCGCACTTGTGTTGGTGCAGGAAACCACTTTTGCACTTGTATTAGTGTGGAAAAACCACTTTTCGCACTTGTGTTAGTGTTGAAAAACCACTTTTCGCACTTGTGTTAGTGTTGAAAAACCACTTTTCGCACTTGTATTAGTGTGGAAAAAACACTTTTCGCACTTGTGTGAGTGTTGAAAAACCACTTTTCGCACTTGTGTTAGTGTTGAAAAACCACTTTTCACACTTGTGTTAGTGTTGAAAAACCACTTTTCGCACTTGTGTTAGTGTTGAAAAACCACTTTTCGCACTTGTGTTGGTGCAGGAAACCACTTTTGCACTTGTATTAGTGTGGAAAAAACACTTTTCGCACTTGTGTGAGTGTTGAAAAACCACTTTTCGCACTTGTGTTAGTGTTGAAAAACCACTTTTCACACTTGTGTTAGTGTTGAAAAACCACTTTTCGCACTTGTGTTGGTGCAGGAAACCACTTTTGCACTTGTATTAGTGTGGAAAAAACACTTTTTGCACTTGTGATAGTGTTGAAAAACCACTTTTCGCACTTGTGTTAGTGTTGAAAACCACTTTTCGCACTTGTGTTAGTGTTGAAAAACCACTTTTCGCACTTGTGTTGGTGCAGGAAACCACTTTTGCACTTGTATTATTGTGGAAAAACGACTTTTTGCACTTGTGATAGTGTTGAAAAACCACTTTTCGCACTTGTGTTAGTGTTGAAAAACCACTTTTCGCACTTGTGTTAGTGTTGAAAAACCACTTTTCGCACTTGTGTTGGTGCAGGAAACCACTTTTGCACTTGTATTAGTGTGGAAAAAACACTTTTCGCACTTGTGTTAGTGTTGAAAAACCACTTTTCGCACTTGTGTTAGTGTTGAAAAACCACTTTTCGCACTTGTGTTGGTGCAGGAAACCACTTTTGCACTTGTATTAGTGTGGAAAAACCACTTTTCGCACTTGTGTTAGTGTTGAAAAACCACTTTTCGCACTTGTGTTGGTGCAGGATACCACTTTTGCACTTGTATTAGTGTTGAAAAACCACTTTTCGCACTTGTGTTAGTGTTGAAAAACCACTTTTCGCACTTGTGTTGGTGCAGGAAACCACTTTTGCACTTGTATTAGTGTGGAAAAACCACTTTTCGCACTTGTGTTAGTGTTGAAAAACCACTTTTCGCACTTGTGTTAGTGTGGAAAAACCACTTTTCGCACTTGTGTTAGTGTTGAAAAACCACTTTTCGCACTTGTGTTCGTGTTGAAAAACCACTTTTCGCACTTGTGTTAGTGTTGAAAAACCACTTTTCGCACTTGTGTTGGTGCAGGAAACCACTTTTGCACTTGTATTAGTGTGGAAAAAACGCTTTTTGCACTTGTGATAGTGTTGAAAAACCACTTTTCGCACTTGTGTTAGTGTTGAAAAACCACATTTCGCACTTGAGTTGGTGCAGGAAACCACTTTGCACTTGTATTAGTGTGGAAAAACCACTTTTCGCACTTGTGTTAGTGTTGAAAAACCACTTTTCGCACTTGTGTTAGTGTTGAAAAACCACATTTCGCACTTGTGTTGGTGCAGGAAACCACTTTTGCACTTGTATTAGTGTGGAAAAAACACTTTTCGCACTTGTGTTAGTGTTGAAAAACCACCTTTCGCACTTGTGTTAGTGTTGAAAAACCACTTTTCGCACTTGTGTTAGTGTTGAAAAACCACTTTTCGCACTTGTGTTGGTCCAGGAAACCACTTTTGCACTTGTATTAGTGTGGAAAAACCACTTTTCGCACTTGTGTTAGTGTTGAAAAACCACTTTTCGCACTTGTGATAGTGTTGAAAAACCACTTTTCGCACTTGTATTAGAGTGGAAAAACCACTTTTCGCACTTGTGTTAGTGTTGAAAAACCACTTTTCGCACTTGTGTTAGTGTTGAAAAACCACTTTTCGCACTTGTGTTAGTGTTGAAAAACCACTTTTCGCACTTGTGTTAGTGTTGAAAAACCACTTTTCGCACTTGTGTTGGTGCAGGAAACCACTTTTGCACTTGTATTAGTGTGGAAAAAACACTTTTTGCACTTGTGATAGTGTTGAAAAACCACTTTTCGCACTTGTGTTAGTGTTGAAAAACCACTTTTCGCACTTGTGTTGGTGCAGGAAACCACTTTTGCACTTGTATTAGTGTGGAAAAAACACTTTTTGCACTTGTGATAGTGTTGAAAAACCACTTTTCGCACTTGTGTTAGTGTTAAAAAAACTACTTTTCACACTTGTGTTGGTGCAGGAAACCACTTTTGCACTTGTATTAGTGTGGAAAAACCACTTTTTGCACTTGTATTAGTGATGAAAAACCACTTTTCGCACTTGTGTTAGTGTTGAAAAACCACTTTTTGCACTTGTGTTGGTGCAGGAAACCACTCTTGCACTTGTATTATTGTGGAAAAAACACTTTTTGCACTTGTGATAGTGTTGAAAAACCACTTTTCGCACTTGTGTTAGTGTTGAAAAACCACTTTTCGCACTTGTGTTGGTGCAGGAAACCACTATTGTACTTGTATTAGTGTGGAAAAAACACTTTTTGCACTTGTGATAGTGTTGAAAAACCACTTTTCGCACTTGTGTTAGTGTTGAAAAACCACTTTTCGCACTTGTGCTGGTGCAGGAAACCACTTTTGCACTTGTATTAGTGTGGAAAAAACACTTTTTGCACTTGTGATAGTGTTGAACAACCACTTTTCGCACTTGTGTTAGTGTTGAAAAACCACTTTTCGCACTTGTGTTAGTGTTGAAAAACCACTTTTCGCACTTGTGTTGGTGCAGGAAACCACTTTTGCACTTGTATTAGTGTGGAAAAACCACTTTTCGCACTTGTGTTAGTGGTGAAAAACCACTTTTTGCACTTGTGTTAGTGTTGAAAAACCACTTTTCGCACTTGTGTTGGTGCAGGAAACCGCTTTTACACTTGTATTAGTGTGGAAAAACCACTTTTCGCACTTGTGTTAGTGTTGAAAAACCACTTTTCACACTTGTGTTAGTGTTGAAAAACCACTTTTCGCATTTGTGTTAGTGTTGAAAAACCACTTTCGCACTTGTGTTAGTGTTGAAAAACCACATTTCACACTTGTGTTGGTGCAGGAAACCACTTTTGCACTTGTATTAGTGTCGAAAAAACACTTTTTGCACTTGTGATAGTGTTGAAAAACCACTTTTCGCACTTGTGTTAGTGTTGAAAAACCACTTTTCGCACTTGTGTTAGTGTTGAAAAACCACTTTTCGCACTTGTGTTGGTGCAGGAAACCACTTTTGCACTTGTATTAGTGTGGAAAAAACACTTTTTGCACTTGTGATAGTGTTGAAAAACCACTTTTCGCACTTGTGTTAGTGTTGAAAACCCACTTTTTGCACTTGTGTTGGTGCAGGAAACCACTTTTGCACTTGTATTAGTGTGGAAAAACCACTTTTCGCACTTGTGTTAGTGTTGAAAAACCACTTTTCGCACTTGTGTTAGTGTTGAAAAACCACTTTTCGCACTTGTGTTGGTGCAGGAAACCACTTTTGCACTTGTATTAGTGTGGAAAAAACACTTTTTGCACTTGTGATAGTGTTGAAAAACCACTTTTCGCACTTGTGTTAGTGTTGAAAAACCACTTTTCGCACTTGTGTTGGTGCAGGAAACCACTTTACACTTGTATTAGTGTGGAAAAACCACTTTTCGCACTTGTGTTAGTGTTGAAAAACCACTTTTCGCACTTGTGTTGGTGCAGGAAACCACTTTTGCACTTGTATTAGTGTGGTAAAACCACTTTTTGCACTTGTGTTAGTGATGAAAAACCACTTTTCACACTTGTGTTAGTGTTGAAAAACCACTTTTCGCACTTGTGTTGGTGCAGGAAACCACTTTTGCACTTGTATTAGTGTGGAAAAAACACTTTTTGCACTTGTGATAGTGTTGAAAAACCACTTTTCACACTTGTGTTAGTGTTGAAAAACCACTTTTCGCACTTGTGTTGGTGCAGGAAACCACTTTTGCACTTGTATTAGTGTGGAAAAACCACTTTTCGCACTTGTGTTAGTGTTGAAAAACCACTTTTCGCACCTGTGTTAGTGTTGAAAAACCACTTTTCGCACTTGTATTAGTGTGGAAAAAACACTTTTCGCACTTGTGTGAGTGTTGAAAAACCACTTTTCGCACTTGTGTTAGTGTTGAAAAACCACTTTTCACACTTGTGTTAGTGTTGAAAAACCACTTTTCGCACTTGTGTTAGTGTTGAAAAACCACTTTTCGCACTTGTGTTGGTGCAGGAAACCACTTTTGCACTTGTATTAGTGTGGAAAAAACACTTTTCGCACTTGTGTGAGTGTTGAAAAACCACTTTTCGCACATGTGTTAGTGTTGAAAAACCACTTTTCACACTTGTGTTAGTGTTGAAAAACCACTTTTCGCACTTGTGTTGGTGCAGGAAACCACTTTTACACTTGTATTAGTGTGGAAAAAACACTTTTTGCACTTGTGATAGTGTTGAAAAACCACTTTTCGCACTTGTGTTAGTGTTGAAAACCACTTTTCGCACTTGTGTTAGTGTTGAAAAACCACTTTTCGCACTTGTGTTGGTGCAGGAAACCACTTTTGCACTTGTATTATTGTGGAAAAACGACTTTTTGCACTTGTGATAGTGTTGAAAAACCACTTTTCGCACTTGTGTTAGTGTTGAAAAACCACTTTTCGCACTTGTGTTAGTGTTGAAAAACCACTTTTCGCACTTGTGTTGGTGCAGGAAACCACTTTTGCACTTGTATTAGTGTGGAAAAAACACTTTTCGCACTTGTGTTAGTGTTGAAATACCACTTTTCGCACTTGTGTTAGTGTTGAAAAACCACTTTTCGCACTTGTGTTGGTGCAGGAAACCACTTTTGCACTTGTATTAGTGTGGAAAAACCACTTTTCACACTTGTGTTAGTGTTGAAAAACCACTTTTCGCACTTGTGTTGGTGCAGGAAACCACTTTTGCACTTGTATTAGTGTGGAAAAAACACTTTTTGCACTTGTGATAGTGTTGAAAAACCACTTTTCACACTTGTGTTAGTGTTGAAAAACCACTTTTCGCACTTGTGTTGGTGCAGGAAACCACTTTTGCACTTGTATTAGTGTGGAAAAACCACTTTTCGCACTTGTGTTAGTGTTGAAAAACCACTTTTCGCACCTGTGTTAGTGTTGAAAAACCACTTTTCGCACTTGTATTAGTGTGGAAAAAACACTTTTCGCACTTGTGTGAGTGTTGAAAAACCACTTTTCGCACTTGTGTTAGTGTTGAAAAACCACTTTTCACACTTGTGTTAGTGTTGAAAAACCACTTTTCGCACTTGTGTTAGTGTTGAAAAACCACTTTTCGCACTTGTGTTGGTGCAGGAAACCACTTTTGCACTTGTATTAGTGTGGAAAAAACACTTTTCGCACTTGTGTGAGTGTTGAAAAACCACTTTTCGCACATGTGTTAGTGTTGAAAAACCACTTTTCACACTTGTGTTAGTGTTGAAAAACCACTTTTCGCACTTGTGTTGGTGCAGGAAACCACTTTTACACTTGTATTAGTGTGGAAAAAACACTTTTTGCACTTGTGATAGTGTTGAAAAACCACTTTTCGCACTTGTGTTAGTGTTGAAAACCACTTTTCGCACTTGTGTTAGTGTTGAAAAACCACTTTTCGCACTTGTGTTGGTGCAGGAAACCACTTTTGCACTTGTATTATTGTGGAAAAACGACTTTTTGCACTTGTGATAGTGTTGAAAAACCACTTTTCGCACTTGTGTTAGTGTTGAAAAACCACTTTTCGCACTTGTGTTAGTGTTGAAAAACCACTTTTCGCACTTGTGTTGGTGCAGGAAACCACTTTTGCACTTGTATTAGTGTGGAAAAAACACTTTTCGCACTTGTGTTAGTGTTGAAATACCACTTTTCGCACTTGTGTTAGTGTTGAAAAACCACTTTTCGCACTTGTGTTGGTGCAGGAAACCACTTTTGCACTTGTATTAGTGTGGAAAAACCACTTTTCGCACTTGTGTTAGTGTTGAAAAACCACTTTTCGCACTTGTGTTGGTGCAGGCTACCACTTTTGCACTTGTATTAGTGTTGAAAAACCACTTTTCGCACTTGTGTTAGTGTTGAAAAACCACTTTTCGCACTTGTGTTGGTGCAGGAAACCACTTTTGCACTTGTATTAGTGTGGAAAAACCACTTTTCGCACTTGTGTTAGTGTTGAAAAACCACTTTTCGCACTTGTGTTAGTGTGGAAAAACCACTTTTCGCACTTGTGTTAGTGTTGAAAAACCACTTTTCGCACTTGTGTTAGTGTTGAAAAACCACTTTTCACACTTGTGTTAGTGTTGAAAAACCACTTTTCGCACTTGTGTTGGTGCAGGAAACCACTTTTGCACTTGTATTAGTGTGGAAAAAACGCTTTTTGCACTTGTGATAGTGTTGAAAAACCACTTTTCGCACTTGTGTTAGTGTTGAAAAACCACTTTTCGCACTTGTGTTGGTGCAGGAAACCACTTTTGCACTTGTATTAGTGTGGAAAAACCACTTTTCGCACTTGTGTTAGTGTTGAAAAACCACTTTTCGCACTTGTGTTAGTGTGGAAAAACCACTTTTTGCACTTGTGTTAGTGTTGAAAAACCACTTTTCGCACTTGTGTTAGTGTTGAAAAACCACTTTTCGCACTTGTGTTAGTGTTGAAAAACCACTTTTCGCACTTGTGTTGGTGCAGGAAACCACTTTTGCACTTGTATTAGTGTGGAAAAAACGCTTTTTGCACTTGTGATAGTGTTGAAAAACCACTTTTCGCACTTGTGTTAGTGTTGAAAAACCACATTTCGCACTTGTGTTGGTGCAGGAAACCACTTTGCACTTGTATTAGTGTGGAAAAACCACTTTTCGCACTTGTGTTAGTGTTGAAAAACCACTTTTCGCACTTGTGTTAGTGTTGAAAAACCACATTTCGCACTTGTGTTGGTGCAGGAAACCACTTTTGCACTTGTATTAGTGTGGAAAAAACACTTTTCGCACTTGTGTTAGTGTTGAAAAACCACCTTTCGCACTTGTGTTAGTGTTGAAAAACCACTTTTCGCACTTGTGTTAGTGTTGAAAAACCACTTTTCGCACTTGTGTTGGTCCAGGAAACCACTTTTGCACTTGTATTAGTGTGGAAAAACCACTTTTCGCACTTGTGTTAGTGTTGAAAAACCACTTTTCGCACTTGTGATAGTGTTGAAAAACCACTTTTCGCACTTGTATTAGAGTGGAAAAACCACTTTTCGCACTTGTGTTAGTGTTGAAAAACCACTTTTCGCACTTGTGTTAGTGTTGAAAAACCACTTTTCGCACTTGTGTTAGTGTTGAAAAACCACTTTTCGCACTTGTGTTAGTGTTGAAAAACCACTTTTCGCACTTGTGTTGGTGCAGGAAACCACTTTTGCACTTGTATTAGTGTGGAAAAAACACTTTTTGCACTTGTGATAGTGTTGAAAAACCACTTTTCGCACTTGTGTTAGTGTTGAAAAACCACTTTTCGCACTTGTGTTGGTGCAGGAAACCACTTTTGCACTTGTATTAGTGTGGAAAAAACACTTTTTGCACTTGTGATAGTGTTGAAAAACCACTTTTCGCACTTGTGTTAGTGTTAAAAAAACTACTTTTCGCACTTGTGTTGGTGCAGGAAACCACTTTTGCACTTGTATTAGTGTGGAAAAACCACTTTTTGCACTTGTATTAGTGATGAAAAACCACTTTTCGCACTTGTGTTAGTGTTGAAAAACCACTTTTTGCACTTGTGTTGGTGCAGGAAACCACTCTTGCTCTTGTATTAGTGTGGAAAAAACACTTTTTGCACTTGTGATAGTGTTGAAAAACCACTTTTCGCACTTGTGTTAGTGTTGAAAAACCACTTTTCGCACTTGTGTTGGTGCAGGAAACCACTATTGTACTTGTATGTGTGGAAAAAACACTTTTTGCACTTGTGATAGTGTTGAAAAACCACTTTTCGCACTTGTGTTAGTGTTGAAAAACCACTTTTCGCACTTGTGCTGGTGCAGGAAACCACTTTTGCACTTGTATTAGTGTGGAAAAAACACTTTTTGCACTTGTGATAGTGTTGAACAACCACTTTTCGCACTTGTGTTAGTGTTGAAAAACCACTTTTCGCACTTGTGTTAGTGTTGAAAAACCACTTTTCGCACTTGTGTTGGTGCAGGAAACCACTTTTGCACTTGTATTAGTGTGGAAAAACCACTTTTCGCACTTGTGTTAGTGATGAAAAACCACTTTTTGCACTTGTGTTAGTGTTGAAAAACCACTTTTCGCACTTGTGTTGGTGCAGGAAACCGCTTTTACACTTGTATTAGTGTGGAAAAACCACTTTTCGCACTTGTGTTAGTGTTGAAAAACCACTTTTCACACTTGTGTTAGTGTTGAAAAACCACGTTTCGCACTTGTGTTAGTGTTGAAAAACCACTTTTCGCACTTGTGTTAGTGTTGAAAAACCACATTTCACACTTGTGTTGGTGCAGGAAACCACTTTTGCACTTGTATTAGTGTCGAAAAAACACTTTTTGCACTTGTGATAGTGTTGAAAAACCACTTTTCGCACTTGTGTTACTGTTGAAAAACCACTTTTCGCACTTGTGTTAGTGTTGAAAAACCACTTTTCGCACTTGTGTTGGTGCAGGAAACCACTTTTGCACTTGTATTAGTGTGGAAAAACCACTTTTCGCACTTGTGTTAGTGTTGAAAAACCACTTTTCGCACTTGTGTTAGTGTTGAAAAACCACTTTTCGCACTTGTGTTGGTGCAGGAAACCACTTTTGCACTTGTATTAGTGTGGAAAAAACACTTTTTGCACTTGTGATAGTGTTGAAAAACCACTTTTCGCACTTGTGTTAGTGTTGAAAAACCACTTTTCGCACTTGTGTTGGTGCAGGAAACCACTTTACACTTGTATTAGTGTGGAAAAACCACTTTTCGCACTTGTGTTAGTGTTGAAAAACCACTTTTCGCACTTGTGTTGGTGCAGGAAACCACTTTTGCACTTGTATTAGTGTGGTAAAACCACTTTTTGCACTTGTGTTAGTGATGAAAAACCACTTTTCACACTTGTGTTAGTGTTGAAAAACCACTTTTCGCACTTGTGTTGGTGCAGGAAACCACTTTTGCACTTGTATTAGTGTGGAAAAAACACTTTTTGCACTTGTGATAGTATTGAAAAACCACTTTTCGCACTTGTGTTAGTGTTGAAAAACCACTTTTCGCACTTGTGTTGGTGCAGGAAACCACTTTTGCACTTGTATTAGTGTGGAAAAACCACTTTTCGCACTTGTGTTAGTGTTGAAAAACCACTTTTCGCACTTGTGTTAGTGTTGAAAAACCACTTTTCGCACTTGTATTAGTGTGGAAAAAACACTTTTCGCACTTGTGTGAGTGTTGAAAAACCACTTTTCGCACTTGTGTTAGTGTTGAAAAACCACTTTTCACACTTGTGTTAGTGTTGAAAAACCACTTTTCGCACTTGTGTTAGTGTTGAAAAACCACTTTTCGCACTTGTGTTGGTGCAGGAAACCACTTTTGCACTTATATTAGTGTGGAAAAAACACTTTTCGCACTTGTGTGAGTGTTGAAAAACCACTTTTCGCACTTGTGTTAGTGTTGAAAAACCACTTTTCACACTTGTGTTAGTGTTGAAAAACCACTTTTCGCACTTGTGTTGGTGCAGGAAACCACTTTTACACTTGTATTAGTGTGGAAAAAACACTTTTTGCACTTGTGATAGTGTTGAAAAACCACTTTTCGCACTTGTGTTAGTGTTGAAAACCACTTTTCGCACTTGTGTTAGTGTTGAAAAACCACTTTTCGCACTTGTGTTGGTGCAGGAAACCACTTTTGCACTTGTATTATTGTGGAAAAACGACTTTTTGCACTTGTGATAGTGTTGAAAAACCACTTTTCGCACTTGTTTTAGTGTTGAAAAACCACTTTTCGCACTTGTGTTAGTGTTGAAAAACCACTTTTCGCACTTGTGTTGGTGCAGGAAACCACTTTTGCACTTGTATTAGTGTGGAAAAAACACTTTTCGCACTTGTGTTAGTGTTGAAAAACCACTTTTTGCACTTGTGTTAGTGTTGAAAAACCACTTTTCGCACTTGTGTTGGTGCAGGAAACCACTTTTGCACTTGTATTAGTGTGGAAAAACCACTTTTCGCACTTGTGTTAGTGTTGAAAAACCACTTTTCGCACTTGTGTTGGTGCAGGCTACCACTTTTGCACTTGTATTAGTGTTGAAAAACCACTTTTCGCACTTGTGTTAGTGTTGAAAAACCACTTTTCGCACTTGTGTTGGTGCATGAAACCACTTTTGCACTTGTATTAGTGTGGAAAAACCACTTTTCGCACTTGTGTTAGTGTTGAAAAACCACTTTTCGCACTTGTGTTAGTGTGGAAAAACCACTTTTCGCACTTGTGTTAGTGTTGAAAAACCACTTTTCGCACTTGTGTTAGTGTTGAAAAACCACTTTTCGCACTTGTGTTAGTGTTGAAAAACCACTTTTCGCACTTGTGTTGGTGCAGGAAACCACTTTTGCACTTGTATTAGTGTGGAAAAAACGCTTTTTGCACTTGTGATAGTGTTGAAAAACCACTTTTCGCACTTGTGTTAGTGTTGAAAAACCACATTTCGCACTTGTGTTGGTGCAGGAAACCACTTTGCACTTGTATTAGTGTGGAAAAACCACTTTTCGCACTTGTGTTAGTGTTGAAAAACCACTTTTCGCACTTGTGTTAGTGTTGAAAAACCACATTTCGCACTTGTGTTGGTGCAGGAAACCACTTTTGCACTTGTATTAGTGTGGAAAAAACACTTTTCGCACTTGTGTTAGTGTTGAAAAACCACCTTTCGCACTTGTGTTAGTGTTGAAAAACCACTTTTCGCACTTGTGTTAGTGTTGAAAAACCACTTTTCGCACTTGTGTTGGTCCAGGAAACCACTTTTGCACTTGTATTAGTGTGGAAAAACCACTTTTCGCACTTGTGTTAGTGTTGAAAAACCACTTTTCGCACTTGTGATAGTGTTGAAAAACCACTTTTCGCACTTGTATTAGAGTGGAAAAACCACTTTTCGCACTTGTGTTAGTGTTGAAAAACCACTTTTCGCACTTGTGTTAGTGTTGAAAAACCACTTTTCGCACTTGTGTTAGTGTTGAAAAACCACTTTTCGCACTTGTGTTAGTGTTGAAAAACCACTTTTCGCACTTGTGTTGGTGCAGGAAACCACTTTTGCACTTGTATTAGTGTGGAAAAAACACTTTTTGCACTTGTGATAGTGTTGAAAAACCACTTTTCGCACTTGTGTTAGTGTTGAAAAACCACTTTTCGCACTTATGTTGGTGCAGGAAACCACTTTTGCACTTGTATTAGTGTGGAAAAAACACTTTTTGCACTTGTGATAGTGTTGAAAAACCACTTTTCACACTTGTGTTAGTGTTAAAAAAACTACTTTTCGCACTTGTGTTGGTGCAGGAAACCACTTTTGCATTTGTATTAGTGTGGAAAAAACACTTTTTGCACTTGTATTAGTGATGAAAAACCACTTTTCGCACTTGTGTTAGTGTTGAAAAACCACTTTTTGCACATGTGTTGGTGCAGGAAACCACTCTTGCACTTGTATTAGTGTGGAAAAAACACTTTTTGCACTTGTGATAGTGTTGAAAAACCACTTTTCGCACTTGTGTTAGTGTTGAAAAACCACTTTTCGCACTTGTGTTGGTGCAGGAAACCACTTTTGCACTTGTATTAGTGTGGTAAAACCACTTTTTGCACTTGTGTTAGTGATGAAAAACCACTTTTCACACTTGTGTTAGTGTTGAAAAACCACTTTTCGCACTTGTGTTGGTGCAGGAAACCACTTTTGCACTTGTATTAGTGTGGAAAAAACACTTTTTGCACTTGTGATAGTATTGAAAAACCACTTTTCGCACTTGTGTTAGTGTTGAAAAACCACTTTTCGCACTTGTGTTGGTGCAGGAAACCACTTTTGCACTTGTATTAGTGTGGAAAAACCACTTTTCGCACTTGTGTTAGTGTTGAAAAACCACTTTTCGCACTTGTGTTAGTGTTGAAAAACCACTTTTCGCACTTGTATTAGTGTGGAAAAAACACTTTTCGCACTTGTGTGAGTGTTGAAAAACCACTTTTCGCACTTGTGTTAGTGTTGAAAAACCACTTTTCACACTTGTGTTAGTGTTGAAAAACCACTTTTCGCACTTGTGTTAGTGTTGAAAAACCACTTTTCGCACTTGTGTTGGTGCAGGAAACCACTTTTGCACTTGTATTAGTGTGGAAAAAACACTTTTCGCACTTGTGTGAGTGTTGAAAAACCACTTTTCGCACTTGTGTTAGTGTTGAAAAACCACTTTTCACACTTGTGTTAGTGTTGAAAAACCACTTTTCGCACTTGTGTTGGTGCAGGAAACCACTTTTACACTTGTATTAGTGTGGAAAAAACACTTTTTGCACTTGTGATAGTGTTGAAAAACCACTTTTCGCACTTGTGTTAGTGTTGAAAACCACTTTTCGCACTTGTGTTAGTGTTGAAAAACCACTTTTCGCACTTGTGTTGGTGCAGGAAACCACTTTTGCACTTGTATTATTGTGGAAAAACGACTTTTTGCACTTGTGATAGTGTTGAAAAACCACTTTTCGCACTTGTTTTAGTGTTGAAAAACCACTTTTCGCACTTGTGTTAGTGTTGAAAAACCACTTTTCGCACTTGTGTTGGTGCAGGAAACCACTTTTGCACTTGTATTAGTGTGGAAAAAACACTTTTCGCACTTGTGTTAGTGTTGAAAAACCACTTTTCGCACTTGTGTTAGTGTTGAAAAACCACTTTTCGCACTTGTGTTGGTGCAGGAAACCACTTTTGCACTTGTATTAGTGTGGAAAAACCACTTTTCGCACTTGTGTTAGTGTTGAAAAACCACTTTTCGCACTTGTGTTGGTGCAGGCTACCACTTTTGCACTTGTATTAGTGTTGAAAAACCACTTTTCGCACTTGTGTTAGTGTTGAAAAACCACTTTTCGCACTTGTGTTGGTGCATGAAACCACTTTTGCACTTGTATTAGTGTGGAAAAACCACTTTTCGCACTTGTGTTAGTGTTGAAAAACCACTTTTCGCACTTGTGTTAGTGTGGAAAAACCACTTTTCGCACTTGTGTTAGTGTTGAAAAACCACTTTTCGCACTTGTGTTAGTGTTGAAAAACCACTTTTCGCACTTGTGTTAGTGTTGAAAAACCACTTTTCGCACTTGTGTTGGTGCAGGAAACCACTTTTGCACTTGTATTAGTGTGGAAAAAACGCTTTTTGCACTTGTGATAGTGTTGAAAAACCACTTTTCGCACTTGTGTTAGTGTTGAAAAACCACATTTCGCACTTGTGTTGGTGCAGGAAACCACTTTGCACTTGTATTAGTGTGGAAAAACCACTTTTCGCACTTGTGTTAGTGTTGAAAAACCACTTTTCGCACTTGTGTTAGTGTTGAAAAACCACATTTCGCACTTGTGTTGGTGCAGGAAACCACTTTTGCACTTGTATTAGTGTGGAAAAAACACTTTTCGCACTTGTGTTAGTGTTGAAAAACCACCTTTCACACTTGTGTTAGTGTTGAAAAACCACTTTTCGCACTTGTGTTAGTGTTGAAAAACCACTTTTCGCACTTGTGTTGGTCCAGGAAACCACTTTTGCACTTGTATTAGTGTGGAAAAACCACTTTTCGCACTTGTGTTAGTGTTGAAAAACCACTTTTCGCACTTGTGATAGTGTTGAAAAACCACTTTTCGCACTTGTATTAGAGTGGAAAAACCACTTTTCGCACTTGTGTTAGTGTTGAAAAACCACTTTTCGCACTTGTGTTAGTGTTGAAAAACCACTTTTCGCACTTGTGTTAGTGTTGAAAAACCACTTTTCGCACTTGTGTTAGTGTTGAAAAACCACTTTTCGCACTTGTGTTGGTGCAGGGAACCACTTTTGCACTTGTATTAGTGTGGAAAAAACACTTTTTGCACTTGTGATAGTGTTGAAAAACCACTTTTCGCACTTGTGTTAGTGTTGAAAAACCACTTTTCGCACTTATGTTGGTGCAGGAAACCACTTTTGCACTTGTATTAGTGTGGAAAAAACACTTTTTGCACTTGTGATAGTGTTGAAAAACCACTTTTCACACTTGTGTTAGTGTTAAAAAAACTACTTTTCGCACTTGTGTTGGTGCAGGAAACCACTTTTGCACTTGTATTAGTGTGGAAAAAACACTTTTTGCACTTGTATTAGTGATGAAAAACCACTTTTCGCACTTGTGTTAGTGTTGAAAAACCACTTTTTGCACATGTGTTGGTGCAGGAAACCACTCTTGCACTTGTATTAGTGTGGAAAAAACACTTTTTGCACTTGTGATAGTGTTGAAAAACCACTTTTCGCACTTGTGTTAGTGTTGAAAAACCACTTTTCGCACTTGTGTTGGTGCAGGAAACCACTATTGTACTTGTATTAGTGTGGAAAAACACTTTTTGCACTTGTGATAGTGTTGAAAAACCACTTTTCGCACTTGTGTTCGTGTTGAAAAACCACTTTTCGCACTTGTGCTGGTGCAGGAAACCACTTTTGCACTTGTATTAGTGTGGAAAAAACACTTTTTGCACTTGTGATAGTGTTGAACAACCACTTTTCGCACTTGTGTTAGTGTTGAAAAACCACTTTTCGCACTTGTGTTAGTGTTGAAAAACCACTTTTCGCACTTGTGTTGGTGCAGGAAACCACTTTTGCACTTGTATTAGTGTGGAAAAACCACTTTTCGCACTTGTGTTAGTGATGAAAAACCACTTTTTGCACTTGTGTTAGTGTTGAAAAAGCACTTTTTGCACTTGTGTTGGTGCAGGAAACCGCTTTTACACTTGTATTAGTGTGGAAAAACCACTTTTCGCACTTGTGTTAGTGTTGAAAAACCACTTTTCGCACTTGTGTTAGTGTTGAAAAACCACTTTTCGCACTTGTGTTGGTGCAGGAAACCACTTTTGCACTTGTATTAGTGTGGAAAAAACACTTTTTGCACTTGTGATAGTGTTGAAAAACCACTTTTCGCACTTGTGTTAGTGTTGAAAAATCACTTTTCGCACTTGTGTTAGTGTTGAAAAACCACTTTTCGCACTGGTGTTGGTGCAGGAAACCACTTTTGCACTTGTATTAGTGTGGAAAATCCACTTTTCGCACTTGTGTTAGTGTTGAAAAACCACTTTTCGCACTTGTGTTAGTGTTGAAAAACCACTTTTCGCACTTGTGTTGGTGCAGGAAACCACTTTTGCACTTGTATTATTGTGGAAAAACGACTTTTTGCACTTGTGATAGTGTTGAAAAACCACTTTTCGTACTTGTGTTAGTGTTGAAAAACCACTTTTCGCACTTGTGTTAGTGTTGAAAAACCACTTTTCGCACTTGTGTTGGTGCAGGAAACCACTTTTGCACTTGTATTAGTGTGGAAAAAACACTTTTCGCACTTGTGTTAGTGTTGAAAAACCACTTTTCGCACTTGTGTTAGTGTTGAAAAACCACTTTTCGCACTTGTGTTGGTGCAGGAAACCACTTTTGCACTTGTATTAGTGTGGAAAAACCACTTTTCGCACTTGTGTTAGTGTTGAAAAACCACTTTTCGCACTTGTGTTGGTGCAGGATACCACTTTTGCACTTGTATTAGTGTTGAAAAACCACTTTTCGCACTTGTGTTAGTGTTGAAAAACCACTTTTCGCACTTGTGTTGGTGCAGGAAACCACTTTTGCACTTGTATTAGTGTGGAAAAACCACTTTTCGCACTTGTGTTAGTGTTGAAAAACCACTTTTCGCACTTGTGTTAGTGTGGAAAAACCACTTTTTGCACTTGTGTTAGTGTTGAAAAACCACTTTTCGCACAAAACGCTTTTTGCACTTGTGATAGTGTTGAAAAACCACTTTTCGCACTTATGTTAGTGTTGAAAAACCACATTTCGCACTTGTGTTGGTGCAGGAAACCACTTTGCACTTGTATTAGTGTGGAAAAACCACTTTTCGCACTTGTGTTAGTGTTGAAAAACCACTTTTCGCACTTGTGTTAGTGTTGAAAAACCACATTTCGCACTTGTGTTGGTGCAGGAAACCACTTTTGCACTTGTATTAGTGTGGAAAAAACACTTTTCGCACTTGTGTTAGTGTTGAAAAACCACCTTTCGCACTTGTGTTTGTGTTGAAAAACCACTTTTCGCACTTGTGTTAGTGTTGAAAAACCACTTTTCGCACTTGTGTTGGTCCAGGAAACCACTTTTGCACTTGTATTAGTGTGGAAAAAACACTTTTCGCACTTGTGTTAGTGTTGAAAAACCACCTTTCGCACTTGTGTTAGTGTTGAAAAACCACTTTTCGCACCTGTGTTAGTGTTGAAAAACCACTTTTCGCACTTGTATTAGTGTGGAAAAAACACTTTTCGCACTTGTGTGAGTGTTGAAAAACCACTTTTCGCACTTGTGTTAGTGTTGAAAAACCACTTTTCACACTTGTGTTAGTGTTGAAAAACCACTTTTCGCACTTGTGTTAGTGTTGAAAAACCACTTTTCGCACTTGTGTTGGTGCAGGAAACCACTTTTGCACTTGTATTAGTGTGGAAAAAACACTTTTCGCACTTGTGTGAGTGTTGAAAAACCACTTTTCGCACATGTGTTAGTGTTGAAAAACCACTTTTCACACTTGTGTTAGTGTTGAAAAACCACTTTTCGCACTTGTGTTGGTGCAGGAAACCACTTTTACACTTGTATTAGTGTGGAAAAAACACTTTTTGCACTTGTGATAGTGTTGAAAAACCACTTTTCGCACTTGTGTTAGTGTTGAAAACCACTTTTCGCACTTGTGTTAGTGTTGAAAAACCACTTTTCGCACTTGTGTTGGTGCAGGAAACCACTTTTGCACTTGTATTATTGTGGAAAAACGACTTTTTGCACTTGTGATAGTGTTGAAAAACCACTTTTCGCACTTGTGTTAGTGTTGAAAAACCACTTTTCGCACTTGTGTTAGTGTTGAAAAACCACTTTTCGCACTTGTGTTGGTGCAGGAAACCACTTTTGCACTTGTATTAGTGTGGAAAAAACACTTTTCGCACTTGTGTTAGTGTTGAAAAACCACTTTTCGCACTTGTGTTAGTGTTGAAAAACCACTTTTCGCACTTGTGTTGGTGCAGGAAACCACTTTTGCACTTGTATTAGTGTGGAAAAACCACTTTTCGCACTTGTGTTAGTGTTGAAAAACCACTTTTCGCACTTGTGTTGGTGCAGGCTACCACTTTTGCACTTGTATTAGTGTTGAAAAACCACTTTTCGCACTTGTGTTAGTGTTGAAAAACCACTTTTCGCACTTGTGTTAGTGCAGGAAACCACTTTTGCACTTGTATTAGTGTGGAAAAAACACTTTTTGCACTTGTGATATTGTTGAAAAACCACTTTTCGCACTTGTGTTGGTGCAGGAAACCTGTTTTGCATTTGTATTAGTGTGGAAAAAACACTTTTCGCACTTGTGTTAGTGTTGAAAAACCACTTTTCGCACTTGTGTTAGTGCAGGAAACCACTTTTGCACTTGTATTAGTGTGGAAAAAACACTTTTTGCACTTGTGATATTGTTGAAAAACCACTTTTCGCACTAGTGTTAGTGCAGGAAACCACTTTTGCACTTGTATTAGTGTGGAAAAAACACTTTTTGCACTTGTGTTAGTGTTGAAAAACCACTTTTCACACTTGTGTTGGTGCAGGAAACCACTTTTGCACTTGTATTAGTGTGGAAAAACCACTTTTCGCACTTGTGTTAGTGTTGAAAAACCACTTTTCGCACTTGTGTTAGTTTTGAAAAAACCACTTTTTGCACTTGTGTTGGTGCAGGAAACCACTTTTGCACTTATATTAGTGTGGAAAAAACACTTTTCGCACGTGTGTTAGTGTTGAAAAACCACTTTTCGCACTTGTGTTAGTATTGAAAAACCACTTTTCGCACTTGTGTTAGTGTTGAAAAACCACTTTTCGCACTTGTGTTGGTGCAGGAAACCACTTTTCCACTTGTATTAGTGTGGAAAAAACACTTTTCGCACTTGTGTTAGTGTTGAAAAACCACTTTTCGCACTTGTGTTAGTGTTGAAAAACCACTTTTCGCACTTGTATTGGTGCAGGAAACCACTTTTGCACTTGTATTAGTGTGGAAAAAACACTTTTCGCACTTGTGTTAGTGTTGAAAAACCACTTTTCGCACTTGTGTTATTGTTGAAAAACCACTTTTCGCACTTGTGTTGGTGCAGGAAACCACTTTTGCACTTGTATTAGTGTGGAAAAAACACTTTTTGCACTTGTGATAGTGTTGAAAAACCATTTTTCGCACTTGTGTTAGTGTTGAAAAATCACTTTTCGCACTTGTGTTTGTGCAGGAAACCACTTTTGCACTTGTATTAGTGTGGAAAAACCACTTTTCGCACTTGTTTTTGTGTTGAAAAACCACTTTTCGCACTTGTATTAGAGTGAAAAAACCACTTTTCGCACTTGTGTTAGTGTTGAAAAACCACTTTTCGCACTTGTGTTAGTGTTGAAAAACCACTTTTCACACTTGTGTTGGTGCAGGAAACCACTTTTGCACTTGTATTAGTGTGGAAAAAACACTTTTTGCACGTGTGTTAGTGTTGAAAAACCACTTTTCGCACTTGTGTTAGTATTGAAAAACCACTTTTCGCACTTGTGTTAGTGTTGAAAAACCACTTTTCGCACTTGTGTTAGTGTTGAAAAATCACTTTTTGCACTTGTGATAGTGTTGAAAAACCACTTTTCGCACTTGTGTTAGTGTTGAAAAATCACTTTTCGCACTTGTGTTTGTGCAGGAAACCACTTTTGCACTTGTATTAGTGTGGAAAAAACACTTTTTGCACTTGTGATAGTGTTGAAAAACCACTTTTCGCACTTGTGTTGGTGCAGGAAACCTGTTTTGCACTTGTATTAGTGTGGAAAAAACACTTTTCGCACGTGTGTTAGTGTTGAAAAACCACTTTTCGCACTTGTGTTAGTGTTGAAAAACCACTTTTCGCACTTGTGTTGGTGCAGGAAACCACTTTTGCACTTGTATTAGTGTGGAAAAAACACTTTTCGCACTTGTGTTGGTGCAGGAAACCACTTTTGCACTTGTATTAGTGTGGAAAAAACACTTTTCGCACGTGTGTTAGTGTTGAAAAACCACTTTTCGCACTTGTGTTAGTATTGAAAAACCACTTTTCGCACTTGTGTTAGTGTTGAAAAACCACTTTTCGCACTTGTGTTGGTGCAGGAAACCACTTTTCCACTTGTATTAGTGTGGAAAAGACACTTTTCGCACTTGTGTTAGTGTTGAAAAACCACTTTTCGCACTTGTGTTAGTGTTGAAAAACCACTTTTCGCACTTGTATTGGTGCAGGAAACCACTTTTGCACTTGTATTAGTGTGGAAAAAACACTTTTCGCATTTGTGTTATTGTTGAAAAACCACTTTTCGCACTTGTGTTAGTGTTGAAAAACCACTTTTCGCACTTGTATTGGTGCAGGAAACCACTTTTGCACTTGTATTAGTGTGGAAAAAACACTTTTTGCACTTGTGATAGTGTTGAAAAACCACTTTTCGCACTTGTGTTAGTGTTGAAAAATCACTTTTCGCACTTGTGTTTGTGCAGGAAACACTTTTGCACTTGTATTAGTGTGGAAAAAACACTTTTTGCATTTGTGATAGTGTTGAAAAACCACTTTTCGCACTTGTGTTGGTGCAGGAAACCTGTTTTGCATTTGTATTAGTGTGGAAAAAACACTTTTCGCACTTGTGTTAGTGTTGAAAAAACACTTTTCGCACTTGTGTTAGTGTTGAAAAACCACTTTTCGCACTTGTGTTAGTGCAGGAAACCACTTTTGCACTTGTATTAGTGTGGAAAAATCACTTTTTGCACTTGTGATAGTGTTGAAAAACCACTTTTCGCACTTGTGTTAGTGTTGAAAAACCACTTTTCGCACTTGTGTTAGTGTTGAAAAACCACTTTTCGCACTTGTGTTGGTGCAGGAAACCACTTTTGCACTTGTATTAGTGTGGAAAAAACACTTTTCGCACTTGTGTTAGTATTGAAAAACCACTTTTCGCACTTGTGTTAGTGTTGAAAAACCACTTTTCGCACTTGTGTTGGTGCAGGAAACCACTTTTCCACTTGTATTAGTGTGGAAAAAACACTTTTCGCACTTGTGTTAGTGTTGAAAAACCACTTTTCGCACTTGTGTTAGTGTTGAAAAACCACTTTTCGCACTTGTATTGGTGCAGGAAACCACTTTTGCACTTGTATTAGTGTGGAAAAAACACTTTTCGCATTTGTGTTATTGTTGAAAAACCACTTTTCGCACTTGTGTTAGTGTTGAAAAACCACTTTTCGCACTTGTATTGGTGCAGGAAACCACTTTTGCACTTGTATTAGTGTGGAAAAAACACTTTTTGCACTTGTGATAGTGTTGAAAAACCACTTTTCGCACTTGTGTTAGTGTTGAAAAATCACTTTTCGCACTTGTGTTTGTGCAGGAAACACTTTTGCACTTGTATTAGTGTGGAAAAACCACTTTTCGCACTTGTTTTAGTGTTGAAAAACCACTTTTCGCACTTGTATTACTGTGAAAAAACCACTTTTCGCACTTGTGTTAGTGTTGAAAACCACTTTTCGCACCTGTGTTAGTGTTGAAAAACCAATTTTCGACTTGTGTTGGTGCAGGAAACCACTTTTGCACTTGTATTAGTGTGGAAAAAACACTTTTTGCACTTGTGATAGTGTTGAAAAACCACTTTTCGCACTTGTATTAGTTTGGAAAAACCACTTTTCGCACTTGTGTTAGTGTTGAAAAACCACTTTTCGCACTGCTGTTAGTGTTGAAAAACCACTTTTCGCACTTGTGTTGGTGCAATAAACCACTTTTGCACTTGTATTAGTGCGGAAAAAACACTTTTTGCACTTGTGATAGTGTTGAAAAACCACTTTTCGCACTTGTGTTAGTGTTGAAAAACCACTTTTCACACTTGTGTTAGTGTTGAAAAACCACTTTTCGCACTTGTGTTAGTGTTGAAAAACCACTTTTCACACTTGTGTTGGTGCAGGAAACCACTTTTGCACTTGTATTAGTGTGGAAAAAACACTTTTTGCACTTGTGATAGTGTTGATAAACCACTTTTCGCACTTGTGTTAGTGTTGAAAAATCACTTTTCGCACTTGTGTTTGTGCAGGAAACCACTTTTGCACTTGTATTAGTGTGGAAAAACCACTTTTCGCACTTGTTTTAGTGTTGAAAAACCACTTTTCGCACTTGTATTAGTGTGAAAAAACCACTTTTCGCACTTGTGTTAGTGTTGAAAAACCACTTTTCGCACTTGTGTTAGTGTTGAAAAACCACTTTTCGCACTTGTGTTGGTGCAGGAAACCACTTTTGCACTTGTATTAGTGTGGGAAAAACACTTTTCGCACGTGTGTTAGTGTTGAAAAACCACTTTTCGCACTTGTGTTAGTGTTGAAAAACCACTTTTCGCACTTGTGTTGGTGCAGGAAACCACTTTTGCACTTGTATTAGTGTGGAAAAAACACTTTTCGCACTTGTGTTGGTGCAGGAAACCACTTTTGCACTTGTATTAGTGTGGAAAAAACACTTTTCGCACGTGTGTTAGTGTTGAAAAACCACTTTTCGCACTTGTGTTAGTGTTGAAAAACCACTTTTCGCACTTGTGTTGGTGCAGGAAACCACTTTTCCACTTGTATTAGTGTGGAAAAAACACTTTTCGCACTTGTGTTAGTGTTGAAAAACCACTTTTTGCACTTGTGTTAGTGTTGAAAAACCACTTTTCGCACTTGTATTGGTGCAGGAAACCACTTTTGCACTTGTATTAGTGTGGAAAAAACACTTTTCGCATTTGTGTTATTGTTGAAAAACCACTTTTCGCACTTGTGTTGGTGCAATAAACCACTTTTGCACTTGTATTAGTGTGGAAAAAACACTTTTTGCACTTGTGATAGTGTTGAAAAACCACTTTTCGCACTTGTATTAGTTTGGAAAAACCACTTTTCGCACTTGTGTTAGTGTTGAAAAACCACTTTTCGCACTGCTGTTAGTGTTGAAAAACCACTTTTCGCACTTGTGTTGGTGCAATAAACCACTTTTGCACTTGTATTAGTGTGGAAAAAACACTTTTTGCACTTGTGATAGTGTTGAAAAACCACTTTTCGCACTTGTATTAGTTTGGAAAAACCACTTTTCGCACTTGTGTTAGTGTTGAAAAACCACTTTTCGCACTGCTGTTAGTGTTGAAAAACCACTTTTCGCACTTGTGTTGGTGCAATAAACCACTTTTGCACTTGTATTAGTGCGGAAAAAACACTTTTTGCACTTGTGATAGTGTTGAAAAACCACTTTTCGCACTTGTGTTAGTGTTGAAAAACCACTTTTCACACTTGTGTTAGTGTTGAAAAACCACTTTTCGCACTTGTGTTAGTGTTGAAAAACCACTTTTCACACTTGTGTTGGTGCAGGAAACCACTTTTGCACTTGTATTAGTGTGGAAAAAACACTTTTTGCACTTGTGATAGTGTTGATAAACCACTTTTCGCACTTGTGTTAGTGTTGAAAAATCACTTTTCGCACTTGTGTTTGTGCAGGAAACCACTTTTGCACTTGTATTAGTGTGGAAAAACCACTTTTCGCACTTGTTTTAGTGTTGAAAAACCACTTTTCGCACTTGTATTAGTGTGAAAAAACCACTTTTCGCACTTGTGTTAGTGTTGAAAAACCACTTTTCGCACTTGTGTTAGTGTTGAAAAACCACTTTTCGCACTTGTGTTGGTGCAGGAAACCACTTTTGCACTTGTATTAGTGTGGGAAAAACACTTTTCGCACGTGTGTTAGTGTTGAAAAACCACTTTTCGCACTTGTGTTAGTGTTGAAAAACCACTTTTCGCACTTGTGTTGGTGCAGGAAACCACTTTTGCACTTGTATTAGTGTGGAAAAAACACTTTTCGCACTTGTGTTAGTGTTGAAAAACCACTTTTCGCACTTGTGTTAGTGTTGAAAAACCACTTTTTGCACTTGTGTTGGTGCAGGAAACCACTTTTGCACTTGTATTAGTGTGGGAAAAACACTTTTTGCACGTGTGTTAGTGTTGAAAAACCACTTTTCGCACTTGTGTTAGTGTTGAAAAACCACTTTTCGCACTTGTGTTGGTGCAGGAAACCACTTTTCCACTTGTATTAGTGTGGAAAAGACACTTTTCGCACTTGTGTTAGTGTTGAAAAACCACTTTTCGCACTTGTGTTAGTGTTGAAAAACCACTTTTCGCACTTGTATTGGTGCAGGAAACCACTTTTGCACTTGTATTAGTGTGGAAAAAACACTTTTCGCATTTGTGTTATTGTTGAAAAACCACTTTTCGCACTTGTGTTAGTGTTGAAAAACCACTTTTCGCACTTGTATTGGTGCAGGAAACCACTTTTGCACTTGTATTAGTGTGGAAAAAACACTTTTTGCACTTGTGATAGTGTTGAAAAACCACTTTTCGCACTTGTGTTAGTGTTGAAAAATCACTTTTCGCACTTGTGTTTGTGCAGGAAACACTTTTGCACTTGTATTAGTGTGGAAAAAACACTTTTTGCATTTGTGATAGTGTTGAAAAACCACTTTTCGCACTTGTGTTGGTGCAGGAAACCTGTTTTGCATTTGTATTAGTGTGGAAAAAACACTTTTCGCACTTGTGTTAGTGTTGAAAAAACACTTTTCGCACTTGTGTTAGTGTTGAAAAACCACTTTTCGCACTTGTGTTAGTGCAGGAAACCACTTTTGCACTTGTATTAGTGTGGAAAAATCACTTTTTGCACTTGTGATAGTGTTGAAAAACCACTTTTCGCACTTGTGTTAGTGTTGAAAAACCACTTTTCGCACTTGTGTTAGTGTTGAAAAACCACTTTTCGCACTTGTGTTGGTGCAGGAAACCACTTTTGCACTTGTATTAGTGTGGAAAAAACACTTTTCGCACTTGTGTTAGTATTGAAAAACCACTTTTCGCACTTGTGTTAGTGTTGAAAAACCACTTTTCGCACTTGTGTTGGTGCAGGAAACCACTTTTCCACTTGTATTAGTGTGGAAAAAACACTTTTCGCACTTGTGTTAGTGTTGAAAAACCACTTTTCGCACTTGTGTTAGTGTTGAAAAACCACTTTTCGCACTTGTATTGGTGCAGGAAACCACTTTTGCACTTGTATTAGTGTGGAAAAAACACTTTTCGCATTTGTGTTATTGTTGAAAAACCACTTTTCGCACTTGTGTTAGTGTTGAAAAACCACTTTTCGCACTTGTATTGGTGCAGGAAACCACTTTTGCACTTGTATTAGTGTGGAAAAAACACTTTTTGCACTTGTGATAGTGTTGAAAAACCACTTTTCGCACTTGTGTTAGTGTTGAAAAATCACTTTTCGCACTTGTGTTTGTGCAGGAAACACTTTTGCACTTGTATTAGTGTGGAAAAACCACTTTTCGCACTTGTTTTAGTGTTGAAAAACCACTTTTCGCACTTGTATTACTGTGAAAAAACCACTTTTCGCACTTGTGTTAGTGTTGAAAACCACTTTTCGCACCTGTGTTAGTGTTGAAAAACCAATTTTCGACTTGTGTTGGTGCAGGAAACCACTTTTGCACTTGTATTAGTGTGGAAAAAACACTTTTTGCACTTGTGATAGTGTTGAAAAACCACTTTTCGCACTTGTATTAGTTTGGAAAAACCACTTTTCGCACTTGTGTTAGTGTTGAAAAACCACTTTTCGCACTGCTGTTAGTGTTGAAAAACCACTTTTCGCACTTGTGTTGGTGCAATAAACCACTTTTGCACTTGTATTAGTGCGGAAAAAACACTTTTTGCACTTGTGATAGTGTTGAAAAACCACTTTTCGCACTTGTGTTAGTGTTGAAAAACCACTTTTCACACTTGTGTTAGTGTTGAAAAACCACTTTTCGCACTTGTGTTAGTGTTGAAAAACCACTTTTCACACTTGTGTTGGTGCAGGAAACCACTTTTGCACTTGTATTAGTGTGGAAAAAACACTTTTTGCACTTGTGATAGTGTTGATAAACCACTTTTCGCACTTGTGTTAGTGTTGAAAAATCACTTTTCGCACTTGTGTTTGTGCAGGAAACCACTTTTGCACTTGTATTAGTGTGGAAAAACCACTTTTCGCACTTGTTTTAGTGTTGAAAAACCACTTTTCGCACTTGTATTAGTGTGAAAAAACCACTTTTCGCACTTGTGTTAGTGTTGAAAAACCACTTTTCGCACTTGTGTTAGTGTTGAAAAACCACTTTTCGCACTTGTGTTGGTGCAGGAAACCACTTTTGCACTTGTATTAGTGTGGGAAAAACACTTTTCGCACGTGTGTTAGTGTTGAAAAACCACTTTTCGCACTTGTGTTAGTGTTGAAAAACCACTTTTCGCACTTGTGTTGGTGCAGGAAACCACTTTTGCACTTGTATTAGTGTGGAAAAAACACTTTTCGCACTTGTGTTGGTGCAGGAAACCACTTTTGCACTTGTATTAGTGTGGAAAAAACACTTTTCGCACGTGTGTTAGTGTTGAAAAACCACTTTTCGCACTTGTGTTAGTGTTGAAAAACCACTTTTCGCACTTGTGTTGGTGCAGGAAACCACTTTTCCACTTGTATTAGTGTGGAAAAAACACTTTTCGCACTTGTGTTAGTGTTGAAAAACCACTTTTCGCACTTGTGTTAGTGTTGAAAAACCACTTTTCGCACTTGTATTGGTGCAGGAAACCACTTTTGCACTTGTATTAGTGTGGAAAAAACACTTTTCGCATTTGTGTTATTGTTGAAAAACCACTTTTCGCACTTGTGTTGGTGCAATAAACCACTTTTGCACTTGTATTAGTGTGGAAAAAACACTTTTTGCACTTGTGATAGTGTTGAAAAACCACTTTTCGCACTTGTATTAGTTTGGAAAAACCACTTTTCGCACTTGTGTTAGTGTTGAAAAACCACTTTTCGCACTGCTGTTAGTGTTGAAAAACCACTTTTCGCACTTGTGTTGGTGCAATAAACCACTTTTGCACTTGTATTAGTGTGGAAAAAACACTTTTTGCACTTGTGATAGTGTTGAAAAACCACTTTTCACACTTGTATTAGTTTGGAAAAACCACTTTTCGCACTTGTGTTAGTGTTGAAAAACCACTTTTCGCACTGCTGTTAGTGTTGAAAAACCACTTTTCGCACTTGTGTTGGTGCAATAAACCACTTTTGCACTTGTATTAGTGCGGAAAAAACACTTTTTGCACTTGTGATAGTGTTGAAAAACCACTTTTCGCACTTGTGTTAGTGTTGAAAAACCACTTTTCACACTTGTGTTAGTGTTGAAAAACCACTTTTCGCACTTGTGTTAGTGTTGAAAAACCACTTTTCACACTTGTGTTGGTGCAGGAAACCACTTTTGCACTTGTATTAGTGTGGAAAAAACACTTTTTGCACTTGTGATAGTGTTGATAAACCACTTTTCGCACTTGTGTTAGTGTTGAAAAATCACTTTTCGCACTTGTGTTTGTGCAGGAAACCACTTTTGCACTTGTATTAGTGTGGAAAAACCACTTTTCGCACTTGTTTTAGTGTTGAAAAACCACTTTTCGCACTTGTATTAGTGTGAAAAAACCACTTTTCGCACTTGTGTTAGTGTTGAAAAACCACTTTTCGCACTTGTGTTAGTGTTGAAAAACCACTTTTCGCACTTGTGTTGGTGCAGGAAACCACTTTTGCACTTGTATTAGTGTGGGAAAAACACTTTTCGCACGTGTGTTAGTGTTGAAAAACCACTTTTCGCACTTGTGTTAGTGTTGAAAAACCACTTTTCGCACTTGTGTTGGTGCAGGAAACCACTTTTGCACTTGTATTAGTGTGGAAAAAACACTTTTCGCACTTGTGTTAGTGTTGAAAAACCACTTTTCGCACTTGTGTTAGTGTTGAAAAACCACTTTTTGCACTTGTGTTGGTGCAGGAAACCACTTTTGCACTTGTATTAGTGTGGGAAAAACACTTTTTGCACGTGTGTTAGTGTTGAAAAACCACTTTTCGCACTTGTGTTAGTGTTGAAAAACCACTTTTCGCACTTGTGTTGGTGCAGGAAACCACTTTTGCACTTGTATTAGTGTGGAAAAAACACTTTTTGCACTTGTGAAAGTGTTGAAAAACCACTTTTCGCACTTGTGTTGGTGCAGGAAACCACTTTTGCACTTGTATTAGTGTGGAAAAACCACTTTTAGCACTTGTGTTAGTGTTGAAAAACCACTTTTCGCACTTGTATTAGTGTGGAAAAACCACTTTTCGCACATGTGTTAGTGTTGAAAAACCACTTTTCGCACTTGTGTTAGTGTTGAAAAACCACTTTTCGCACTTGTGTTGGTGCAGGAAACCACTTTTGCACTTGTGTTAGTGTTGAAAAACCACTTTTCGCACTTG
This sequence comes from Myxine glutinosa, assembly GCF_964187855.1. NCBI lineage: Eukaryota > Metazoa > Chordata > Myxini > Myxiniformes > Myxinidae > Myxine > Myxine glutinosa. The sequence continues at coordinate 94,057 of NW_027616701.1, forward strand.
TGTTAGTGTTGAAAAACCACTTTTCGCACTTGTGTTGGTGCAGGAAACCACTTTTGCACTTGTATTAGTGTGGAAAAAACACTTTTCGCATGTGTGTTAGTGTTGAAAAACCACTTTTCGCACTTGTGTTAGTGTTGAAAAACCACTTTTTGCACTTGTGTTAGTGTTGAAAAACCACTTTTCGCACTTTGTTGGTGCAGGAAACCACTTTTGCACTTGTATTAGTGTGGAAAAAACACTTCGCACTTGTGTTAGTGTTGAAAAACCACTTTTCGCACTTGTGTTGGTGCAGGAAACCACTTTTGCACTTGTATTAGTGCGGAAAAAAGACTTTTTGCACTTGTGATAGTGTTGAAAAACCACTTTTCGCACTTGTGTTAGTGTTGAAAAACCACTTTTCACACTTGTGTTAGTGTTGAAAAACCACTTTTCGCACTTGTGTTAGTGTTGAAAAACCACTTTTCACACTTGTGTTGGTGCAGGAAACCACTTTTGCACTTGTATTAGTGTGGAAAAAACACTTTTTGCACTTGTGATAGTGTTGATAAACCACTTTTCGCACTTGTGTTAGTGTTGAAAAATCACTTTTCGCACTTGTGTTTGTGCAGGAAACCACTTTTGCACTTGTATTAGTGTGGAAAAACCACTTTTCGCACTTGTTTTAGTGTTGAAAAACCACTTTTCGCACTTGTATTAGTGTGAAAAAACCACTTTTCGCACTTGTGTTAGTGTTGAAAAACCACTTTTCGCACTTGTGTTAGTGTTGAAAAACCACTTTTCGCACTTGTGTTGGTGCAGGAAACCACTTTTGCACTTGTATTAGTGTGGGAAAAACACTTTTCGCACGTGTGTTAGTGTTGAAAAACCACTTTTCGCACTTGTGTTAGTGTTGAAAAACCACTTTTCGCACTTGTGTTGGTGCAGGAAACCACTTTTGCACTTGTATTAGTGTGGAAAAAACACTTTTCGCACTTGTGTTGGTGCAGGAAACCACTTTTGCACTTGTATTAGTGTGGAAAAAACACTTTTCGCACGTGTGTTAGTGTTGAAAAACCACTTTTCGCACTTGTGTTAGTATTGAAAAACCACTTTTCGCACTTGTGTTAGTGTTGAAAAACCACTTTTCGCACTTGTGTTGGTGCAGGAAACCACTTTTCCACTTGTATTAGTGTGGAAAAAACACTTTTCGCACTTTTGTTAGTGTTGAAAAACCACTTTTCGCACTTGTGTTAGTGTTGAAAAACCACTTTTCGCACTTGTATTGGTGCAGGAAACCACTTTTGCACTTGTATTAGTGTGGAAAAAACACTTTTCGCATTTGTGTTATTGTTGAAAAACCACTTTTCGCACTTGTGTTGGTGCAATAAACCACTTTTGCACTTGTATTAGTGTGGAAAAAACACTTTTTGCACTTGTGATAGTGTTGAAAAACCACTTTTCGCACTTGTATTAGTTTGGAAAAACCACTTTTCGCACTTGTGTTAGTGTTGAAAAACCACTTTTCGCACTGCTGTTAGTGTTGAAAAACCACTTTTCGCACTTGTTTTGGTGCAATAAACCACTTTTGCACTTGTATTAGTGTGGAAAAAACACTTTTTGCACTTGTGATAGTGTTGAAAAACCACTTTTCGCACTTGTATTAGTTTGGAAAAACCACTTTTCGCACTTGTGTTAGTGTTGAAAAACCACTTTTCGCACTGCTGTTAGTGTTGAAAAACCACTTTTCGCACTTGTGTTGGTGCAATAAACCACTTTTGCACTTGTATTAGTGCGGAAAAAACACTTTTTGCACTTGTGATAGTGTTGAAAAACCACTTTTCGCACTTGTGTTAGTGTTGAAAAACCACTTTTCACACTTGTGTTAGTGTTGAAAAACCACTTTTCGCACTTGTGTTAGTGTTGAAAAACCACTTTTCACACTTGTGTTGGTGCAGGAAACCACTTTTGCACTTGTATTAGTGTGGAAAAAACACTTTTTGCACTTGTGATAGTGTTGATAAACCACTTTTCGCACTTGTGTTAGTGTTGAAAAATCACTTTTCGCACTTGTGTTTGTGCAGGAAACCACTTTTGCACTTGTATTAGTGTGGAAAAACCACTTTTCGCACTTGTTTTAGTGTTGAAAAACCACTTTTCGCACTTGTATTAGTGTGAAAAAACCACTTTTCGCACTTGTGTTAGTGTTGAAAAACCACTTTTTGCACTTGTGTTAGTGTTGAAAAACCACTTTTCGCACTTGTGTTGGTGCAGGAAACCACTTTTGCACTTGTATTAGTGTGGGAAAAACACTTTTCGCACGTGTGTTAGTGTTGAAAAACCACTTTTCGCACTTGTGTTAGTGTTGAAAAACCACTTTTCGCACTTGTGTTGGTGCAGGAAACCACTTTTGCACTTGTATTAGTGTGGAAAAAACACTTTTCGCACTTGTGTTAGTGTTGAAAAACCACTTTTCGCACTTGTGTTAGTGTTGAAAAACCACTTTTTGCACTTGTGTTGGTGCAGGAAACCACTTTTGCACTTGTATTAGTGTGGGAAAAACACTTTTCGCACGTGTGTTAGTGTTGAAAAACCACTTTTCGCACTTGTGTTAGTGTTGAAAAACCACTTTTCGCACTTGTGTTGGTGCAGGAAACCACTTTTGCACTTGTATTAGTGTGGAAAAAACACTTTTTGCACTTGTGAAAGTGTTGAAAAACCACTTTTCGCACTTGTGTTGGTGCAGGAAACCACTTTTGCACTTGTATTAGTGTGGAAAAACCACTTTTAGCACTTGTGTTAGTGTTGAAAAACCACTTTTCGCACTTGTATTAGTGTGGAAAAACCACTTTTCGCACATGTGTTAGTGTTGAAAAACCACTTTTCGCACTTGTGTTAGTGTTGAAAAACCACTTTTCGCACTTGTGTTGGTGCAGGAAACCACTTTTGCACTTGTGTTAGTGTTGAAAAACCACTTTTCGCACTTGTGTTAGTGTTGAAAAACCACTTTTCGCACTTGTGTTGGTGCAGGAAACCACTTTTGCACTTGTATTAGTGTGGAAAAAACACTTTTCGCACGTGTGTTAGTGTTGAAAAACCACTTTTCGCACTTGTGTTAGTGTTGAAAAACCACTTTTTGCACTTGTGTTAGTGTTGAAAAACCACTTTTCGCACTTTGTTGGTGCAGGAAACCACTTTTGCACTTGTATTAGTGTGGAAAAAACACTTCGCACTTGTGTTAGTGTTGAAAAACCACTTTTCGCACTTGTGTTAGTGTTGAAAAACCACTTTTCGCACTTGTATTGGTGCAGGAAACAACTTTTCCACTTGTATTAGTGTGGAAAAAACACTTTTTGCACTTGTGATAGTGTTGAAAAACCACTTTTCGCACTTGTGTTAGTGTTGAAAAACCACTTTTTGCACTTGCGTTGGTGCAGGAAACCACTTTTGCACTTGTATTCATGTGGAAAAAACACTTTTTGCACTTGTGATAGTGTTGAAAAACCACTTTTCGCACTTGTGTTAGTGTTGAAAAATCACTTTTCGCACTTGTGTTTGTGCAGGAAACCACTTTTGCACTTGTATTAGTGTGGAAAAAACCACTTTTCGCACTTGTTTTAGTGTTGAAAAACCACTTTTCGCACTTGTATTAGTGTGAAAAAACCACTTTTCGCACTTGTGTTAGTGTTGAAAAACCACTTTTCGCAACTGTGTTAGTGTTGAAAAACCAATTTTCGACTTGCGTTGGTGCAGGAAACCACTTTTGCACTTGTATTAGTGTGGAACAAACACTTTTTGCACTTGTGATAGTGTTGAAAAACCACTTTTCGCACTTGTGTTAGTGTTGAAAAACCACTTTTCGCTCTTGTGTTAGTGTTGAAAAACCACTTTTCGCACTTGTGTTGGTGCAGGAAACCTGTTTTGCATTTGTATTAGTGTGGAAAAAACACTTTTCGCACTTGTGTTAGTGTTGAAAAAACACTTTTCGCACTTGTGTTAGTGTTGAAAAACCACTTTTCGCACTTGTGTTAGTGCAGGAAACCACTTTTGCACTTGTATTAGTGTGGAAAAAACACTTTTTGCACTTGTGATAGTGTTGAAAAACCACTTTTCGCACTTGTGTTAGTGTTGAAAAACCACTTTTCACACTTGTGTTGGTGCAGGAAACCACTTTTGCACTTGTATTAGTGTGGAAAAACCACTTTTCGCACTTGTGTTAGTGTTGAAAAACCACTTTTCGCACTTGTGTTAGTGTTGAAAAACCACTTTTCGCACTTGTGTTGGTGCAGGAAACCACTTTTGCACTTGTATTAGTGTGGAAAAAACACTTTTCGCACGTGTGTTAGTGTTGAAAAACCACTTTTCGCACTTGTGTTAGTATTGAAAAACCACTTTTCGCACTTGTGTTAGTGTTGAAAAACCACTTTTCGCACTTGTGTTGGTGCAGGAAACCACTTTTCCACTTGTATTAGTGCGGAAAAAACACTTTTCGCACTTGTGTTAGTGTTGAAAAACCACTTTTCGCACTTGTGTTAGTGTTGAAAAACCACTTTTCGCACTTGTATTGGTGCAGGAAACCACTTTTGCACTTGTATTAGTGTGGAAAAAACACTTTTCGCATTTGTGTTATTGTTGAAAAACCACTTTTCGCACTTGTGTTAGTGTTGAAAAACCACTTTTCGCACTTGTATTGGTGCAGGAAACCACTTTTGCACTTGTATTAGTGTGGAAAAAACACTTTTTGCACTTGTGATAGTGTTGAAAAACCACTTTTCGCACTTGTGTTAGTGTTGAAAAATCACTTTTCGCACTTGTGTTTGTGCAGGAAACACTTTTGCACTTGTATTAGTGTGGAAAAACCACTTTTCGCACTTGTTTTAGTGTTGAAAAACCACTTTTCGCACTTGTATTACTGTGAAAAAACCACTTTTCGCACTTGTGTTAGTGTTGAAAAACCACTTTTCGCACCTGTGTTAGTGTTGAAAAACCAATTTTCGACTTGTGTTGGTGCAGGAAACCACTTTTGCACTTGTATTAGTGTGGAAAAAACACTTTTTGCACTTGTGATAGTGTTGAAAAACCACTTTTCGCACTTGTATTAGTTTGGAAAAACCACTTTTCGCACTTGTGTTAGTGTTGAAAAACCACTTTTCGCACTGCTGTTAGTGTTGAAAAACCACTTTTCGCACTTGTGTTGGTGCAATAAACCACTTTTGCACTTGTATTAGTGCGGAAAAAACACTTTTTGCACTTGTGATAGTGTTGAAAAACCACTTTTCGCACTTGTGTTAGTGTTGAAAAACCACTTTTCACACTTGTGTTAGTGTTGAAAAACCACTTTTCGCACTTGTGTTAGTGTTGAAAAACCACTTTTCACACTTGTGTTGGTGCAGGAAACCACTTTTGCACTTGTATTAGTGTGGAAAAAACACTTTTTGCACTTGTGATAGTGTTGATAAACCACTTTTCGCACTTGTGTTAGTGTTGAAAAATCACTTTTCGCACTTGTGTTTGTGCAGGAAACCACTTTTGCACTTGTATTAGTGTGGAAAAACCACTTTTCGCACTTGTTTTAGTGTTGAAAAACCACTTTTCGCACTTGTATTAGTGTGAAAAAACCACTTTTCGCACTTGTGTTAGTGTTGAAAAACCACTTTTCGCACTTGTGTTAGTGTTGAAAAACCACTTTTCGCACTTGTGTTGGTGCAGGAAACCACTTTTGCACTTGTATTAGTGTGGGAAAAACACTTTTCGCACGTGTGTTAGTGTTGAAAAACCACTTTTCGCACTTGTGTTAGTGTTGAAAAACCACTTTTCGCACTTGTGTTGGTGCAGGAAACCACTTTTGCACTTGTATTAGTGTGGAAAAAACACTTTTCGCACTTGTGTTAGTGTTGAAAAACCACTTTTCGCACTTGTGTTAGTGTTGAAAAACCACTTTTTGCACTTGTGTTGGTGCAGGAAACCACTTTTGCACTTGTATTAGTGTGGGAAAAACACTTTTCGCACGTGTGTTAGTGTTGAAAAACCACTTTTCGCACTTGTGTTAGTGTTGAAAAACCACTTTTCGCACTTGTGTTGGTGCAGGAAACCACTTTTGCACTTGTATTAGTGTGGAAAAAACACTTTTTGCACTTGTGAAAGTGTTGAAAAACCACTTTTCGCACTTGTGTTGGTGCAGGAAACCACTTTTGCACTTGTATTAGTGTGGAAAAACCACTTTTAGCACTTGTGTTAGTGTTGAAAAACCACTTTTCGCACTTGTATTAGTGTGGAAAAACCACTTTTCGCACATGTGTTAGTGTTGAAAAACCACTTTTCGCACTTGTGTTAGTGTTGAAAAACCACTTTTCGCACTTGTGTTGGTGCAGGAAACCACTTTTGCACTTGTATTAGTGTGGAAAAACCACTTTTCGCACTTGTGCTAGTGTTGAAAAACCACTTTTCGCACTTGTGTTAGTGTTGAAAAACCACTTTTCGCACTTGTGTTGGTGCAGGAAACCACTTTTGCACTTGTATTAGTGTGGAAAAAACACTTTTCGCACGTGTGTTAGTGTTGAAAAACACTTTTCGCACTTGTGTTAGTGTTGAAAAACCACTTTTTGCACTTGTGTTAGTGTTGAAAAACCACTTTTCGCACTTGTGTTGGTGCAGGAAACCACTTTTGCACTTGTATTAGTGTGGAAAAAACACTTCGCACTTGTGTTAGTGTTGAAAAACCACTTTTCGCACTTGTGTTAGTGTTGAAAAACCACTTTTCGCACTTGTATTGGTGCAGGAAACAACTTTTCCACTTGTATTAGTGTGGAAAAAACACTTTTTGCACTTGTGATAGTGTTGAAAAACCACTTTTCGCACTTGTGTTAGTGTTGAAAAACCACTTTTTGCACTTGTGTTGGTGCAGGAAACCACTTTTGCACTTGTATTCATGTGGAAAAAACACTTTTGCACTTGTGATAGTGTTGAAAAACCACTTTTCGCACTTGTGTTAGTGTTGAAAAATCACTTTTCGCACTTGTGTTTGTGCAGGAAACCACTTTTGCACTTGTATTAGTGTGGAAAAAACCACTTTTCGCACTTGTTTTAGTGTTGAAAAACCACTTTTCGCACTTGTATTAGTGTGAAAAAACCACTTTTCGCACTTGTGTTAGTGTTGAAAAACCACTTTTCGCACCTGTGTTAGTGTTGAAAAACCAATTTTCGACTTGCGTTGGTGCAGGAAACCACTTTTGCACTTGTATTAGTGTGGAAAAAACACTTTTTGCACTTGTGATAGTGTTGAAAAACCACTTTTCGCACTTGTATTAGTTTGGAAAAACCACTTTTCGCACTTGTGTTAGTGTTGAAAAACCACTTTTCGCACTGGTGTTAGTGTTCAAAAACCACTTCTCGCACTTGTGTTGGTGCAGGAAACCACTTTTCCACTTGTCTTAGTGTGGAAAAAACACTTTTCGCACTTGTGTTAGTGTTGAAAAACCACTTTTCGCACTTGTGTTAGTGTTGAAAAACCACTTTTCGCACTTGTATTGGTGCAGGAAACCAGTTTTGCAGTTGTATTAGTGTGGAAAAAACACTTTTCGCACTTGTGTTAGTGTTGAAAAACCACTTTTCGCACTTGTGTTAGTGTTGAAAAACCACTTTTCGCACTTGTATTGGTGCAGGAAACAACTTTTCCACTTGTATTAGTGTGGAAAAAACACTTTTCGCACTTGTGATAGTGTTGAAAAACCACTTTTCGCACTTGTGTTAGTGTTGAAAACCACTTTTCGCACTTGTGTTAGTGTTGAAAAACCACTTTTCGCACTTGTGTTGGTGCAGGAAACCACTTTTGCACTTGTATTATTGTGGAAAAACGACTTTTTGCACTTGTGATAGTGTTGAAAAACCACTTTTCGCACTTGTTTTAGTGTTGAAAAACCACTTTTCGCACTTGTGTTAGTGTTGAAAAACCACTTTTCGCACTTGTGTTGGTGCAGGAAACCACTTTTGCACTTGTATTAGTGTGGAAAAAACACTTTTCGCACTTGTGTTAGTGTTGAAAAACCACTTTTTGCACTTGTGTTAGTGTTGAAAAACCACTTTTCGCACTTGTGTTGGTGCAGGAAACCACTTTTGCACTTGTATTAGTGTGGAAAAACCACTTTTCGCACTTGTGTTAGTGTTGAAAAACCACTTTTCGCACTTGTGTTGGTGCAGGCTACCACTTTTGCACTTGTATTAGTGTTGAAAAACCACTTTTCGCACTTGTGTTAGTGTTGAAAAACCACTTTTCGCACTTGTGTTGGTGCATGAAACCACTTTTGCACTTGTATTAGTGTGGAAAAAACACTTTTCGCACTTGTGTTAGTGTTGAAAAACCACTTTTCGCACTTGTGTTAGTGTGGAAAAACCACTTTTCGCACTTGTGTTAGTGTTGAAAAACCACTTTTCGCACTTGTGTTAGTGTTGAAAAACCACTTTTCGCACTTGTGTTAGTGTTGAAAAACCACTTTTCGCACTTGTGTTGGTGCAGGAAACCACTTTTGCACTTGTATTAGTGTGGAAAAAACGCTTTTTGCACTTGTGATAGTGTTGAAAAACCACTTTTCGCACTTGTGTTAGTGTTGAAAAACCACTTTTCGCACTTGTGTTGGTGCAGGAAACCACTTTTCCACTTGTATTAGTGCGGAAAAAACACTTTTCGCACTTGTGTTAGTGTTGAAAAACCACTTTTCGCACTTGTGTTAGTGTTGAAAAACCACTTTTCGCACTTGTATTGGTGCAGGAAACCACTTTTGCACTTGTATTAGTGTGGAAAAAACACTTTTCGCATTTGTGTTATTGTTGAAAAACCACTTTTCGCACTTGTGTTAGTGTTGAAAAACCACTTTTCGCACTTGTATTGGTGCAGGAAACCACTTTTGCACTTGTATTAGTGTGGAAAAAACACTTTTTGCACTTGTGATAGTGTTGAAAAACCACTTTTCGCACTTGTGTTAGTGTTGAAAAATCACTTTTCGCACTTGTGTTTGTGCAGGAAACACTTTTGCACTTGTATTAGTGTGGAAAAACCACTTTTCGCACTTGTTTTAGTGTTGAAAAACCACTTTTCGCACTTGTATTACTGTGAAAAAACCACTTTTCGCACTTGTGTTAGTGTTGAAAAACCACTTTTCGCACCTGTGTTAGTGTTGAAAAACCAATTTTCGACTTGTGTTGGTGCAGGAAACCACTTTTGCACTTGTATTAGTGTGGAAAAAACACTTTTTGCACTTGTGATAGTGTTGAAAAACCACTTTTCGCACTTGTATTAGTTTGGAAAAACCACTTTTCGCACTTGTGTTAGTGTTGAAAAACCACTTTTCGCACTGCTGTTAGTGTTGAAAAACCACTTTTCGCACTTGTGTTGGTGCAATAAACCACTTTTGCACTTGTATTAGTGCGGAAAAAACACTTTTTGCACTTGTGATAGTGTTGAAAAACCACTTTTCGCACTTGTGTTAGTGTTGAAAAACCACTTTTCACACTTGTGTTAGTGTTGAAAAACCACTTTTCGCACTTGTGTTAGTGTTGAAAAACCACTTTTCACACTTGTGTTGGTGCAGGAAACCACTTTTGCACTTGTATTAGTGTGGAAAAAACACTTTTTGCACTTGTGATAGTGTTGATAAACCACTTTTCGCACTTGTGTTAGTGTTGAAAAATCACTTTTCGCACTTGTGTTTGTGCAGGAAACCACTTTTGCACTTGTATTAGTGTGGAAAAACCACTTTTCGCACTTGTTTTAGTGTTGAAAAACCACTTTTCGCACTTGTATTAGTGTGAAAAAACCACTTTTCGCACTTGTGTTAGTGTTGAAAAACCACTTTTCGCACTTGTGTTAGTGTTGAAAAACCACTTTTCGCACTTGTGTTGGTGCAGGAAACCACTTTTGCACTTGTATTAGTGTGGGAAAAACACTTTTCGCACGTGTGTTAGTGTTGAAAAACCACTTTTCGCACTTGTGTTAGTGTTGAAAAACCACTTTTCGCACTTGTGTTGGTGCAGGAAACCACTTTTGCACTTGTATTAGTGTGGAAAAAACACTTTTCGCACTTGTGTTAGTGTTGAAAAACCACTTTTCGCACTTGTGTTAGTGTTGAAAAACCACTTTTTGCACTTGTGTTGGTGCAGGAAACCACTTTTGCACTTGTATTAGTGTGGGAAAAACACTTTTCGCACGTGTGTTAGTGTTGAAAAACCACTTTTCGCACTTGTGTTAGTGTTGAAAAACCACTTTTCGCACTTGTGTTGGTGCAGGAAACCACTTTTGCACTTGTATTAGTGTGGAAAAAACACTTTTTGCACTTGTGAAAGTGTTGAAAAACCACTTTTCGCACTTGTGTTGGTGCAGGAAACCACTTTTGCACTTGTATTAGTGTGGAAAAACCACTTTTAGCACTTGTGTTAGTGTTGAAAAACCACTTTTCGCACTTGTATTAGTGTGGAAAAACCACTTTTCGCACATGTGTTAGTGTTGAAAAACCACTTTTCGCACTTGTGTTAGTGTTGAAAAACCACTTTTCGCACTTGTGTTGGTGCAGGAAACCACTTTTGCACTTGTATTAGTGTGGAAAAACCACTTTTCGCACTTGTGCTAGTGTTGAAAAACCACTTTTCGCACTTGTGTTAGTGTTGAAAAACCACTTTTCGCACTTGTGTTGGTGCAGGAAACCACTTTTGCACTTGTATTAGTGTGGAAAAAACACTTTTCGCACGTGTGTTAGTGTTGAAAAACACTTTTCGCACTTGTGTTAGTGTTGAAAAACCACTTTTTGCACTTGTGTTAGTGTTGAAAAACCACTTTTCGCACTTGTGTTGGTGCAGGAAACCACTTTTGCACTTGTATTAGTGTGGAAAAAACACTTCGCACTTGTGTTAGTGTTGAAAAACCACTTTTCGCACTTGTGTTAGTGTTGAAAAACCACTTTTCGCACTTGTATTGGTGCAGGAAACAACTTTTCCACTTGTATTAGTGTGGAAAAAACACTTTTTGCACTTGTGATAGTGTTGAAAAACCACTTTTCGCACTTGTGTTAGTGTTGAAAAACCACTTTTTGCACTTGTGTTGGTGCAGGAAACCACTTTTGCACTTGTATTCATGTGGAAAAAACACTTTTGCACTTGTGATAGTGTTGAAAAACCACTTTTCGCACTTGTGTTAGTGTTGAAAAATCACTTTTCGCACTTGTGTTTGTGCAGGAAACCACTTTTGCACTTGTATTAGTGTGGAAAAAACCACTTTTCGCACTTGTTTTAGTGTTGAAAAACCACTTTTCGCACTTGTATTAGTGTGAAAAAACCACTTTTCGCACTTGTGTTAGTGTTGAAAAACCACTTTTCGCACCTGTGTTAGTGTTGAAAAACCAATTTTCGACTTGCGTTGGTGCAGGAAACCACTTTTGCACTTGTATTAGTGTGGAAAAAACACTTTTTGCACTTGTGATAGTGTTGAAAAACCACTTTTCGCACTTGTATTAGTTTGGAAAAACCACTTTTCGCACTTGTGTTAGTGTTGAAAAACCACTTTTCGCACTGGTGTTAGTGTTCAAAAACCACTTCTCGCACTTGTGTTGGTGCAGGAAACCACTTTTCCACTTGTCTTAGTGTGGAAAAAACACTTTTCGCACTTGTGTTAGTGTTGAAAAACCACTTTTCGCACTTGTGTTAGTGTTGAAAAACCACTTTTCGCACTTGTATTGGTGCAGGAAACCAGTTTTGCAGTTGTATTAGTGTGGAAAAAACACTTTTCGCACTTGTGTTAGTGTTGAAAAACCACTTTTCGCACTTGTGTTAGTGTTGAAAAACCACTTTTCGCACTTGTATTGGTGCAGGAAACAACTTTTCCACTTGTATTAGTGTGGAAAAAACACTTTTCGCACTTGTGATAGTGTTGAAAAACCACTTTTCGCACTTGTGTTAGTGTTGAAAACCACTTTTCGCACTTGTGTTAGTGTTGAAAAACCACTTTTCGCACTTGTGTTGGTGCAGGAAACCACTTTTGCACTTGTATTATTGTGGAAAAACGACTTTTTGCACTTGTGATAGTGTTGAAAAACCACTTTTCGCACTTGTTTTAGTGTTGAAAAACCACTTTTCGCACTTGTGTTAGTGTTGAAAAACCACTTTTCGCACTTGTGTTGGTGCAGGAAACCACTTTTGCACTTGTATTAGTGTGGAAAAAACACTTTTCGCACTTGTGTTAGTGTTGAAAAACCACTTTTTGCACTTGTGTTAGTGTTGAAAAACCACTTTTCGCACTTGTGTTGGTGCAGGAAACCACTTTTGCACTTGTATTAGTGTGGAAAAACCACTTTTCGCACTTGTGTTAGTGTTGAAAAACCACTTTTCGCACTTGTGTTGGTGCAGGCTACCACTTTTGCACTTGTATTAGTGTTGAAAAACCACTTTTCGCACTTGTGTTAGTGTTGAAAAACCACTTTTCGCACTTGTGTTGGTGCATGAAACCACTTTTGCACTTGTATTAGTGTGGAAAAAACACTTTTCGCACTTGTGTTAGTGTTGAAAAACCACTTTTCGCACTTGTGTTAGTGTGGAAAAACCACTTTTCGCACTTGTGTTAGTGTTGAAAAACCACTTTTCGCACTTGTGTTAGTGTTGAAAAACCACTTTTCGCACTTGTGTTAGTGTTGAAAAACCACTTTTCGCACTTGTGTTGGTGCAGGAAACCACTTTTGCACTTGTATTAGTGTGGAAAAAACGCTTTTTGCACTTGTGATAGTGTTGAAAAACCACTTTTCGCACTTGTGTTAGTGTTGAAAAACCACATTTCGCACTTGTGTTGGTGCAGGAAACCACTTTGCACTTGTATTAGTGTGGAAAAACCACTTTTCGCACTTGTGTTAGTGTTGAAAAACCACTTTTCGCACTTGTGTTAGTGTTGAAAAACCACATTTCGCACTTGTGTTGGTGCAGGAAACCACTTTTGCACTTGTATTAGTGTGGAAAAAACACTTTTCGCACTTGTGTTAGTGTTGAAAAACCACCTTTCGCACTTGTGTTAGTGTTGAAAAACCACTTTTCGCACTTGTGTTAGTGTTGAAAAACCACTTTTCGCACTTGTGTTGGTCCAGGAAACCACTTTTGCACTTGTATTAGTGTGGAAAAACCACTTTTCGCACTTGTGTTAGTGTTGAAAAACCACTTTTCGCACTTGTGATAGTGTTGAAAAACCACTTTTCGCACTTGTATTAGAGTGGAAAAACCACTTTTCGCACTTGTGTTAGTGTTGAAAAACCACTTTTCGCACTTGTGTTAGTGTTGAAAAACCACTTTTCGCACTTGTGTTAGTGTTGAAAAACCACTTTTCGCACTTGTGTTGGTGCAGGAAACCACTTTTGCACTTGTATTAGTGTGGAAAAACCACTTTTAGCACTTGTGTTAGTGTTGAAAAACCACTTTTCGCACTTGTATTAGTGTGGAAAAACCACTTTTCGCACATGTGTTAGTGTTGAAAAACCACTTTTCGCACTTGTGTTAGTGTTGAAAAACCACTTTTCGCACTTGTGTTGGTGCAGGAAACCACTTTTGCACTTGTATTAGTGTGGAAAAACCACTTTTCGCACTTGTGCTAGTGTTGAAAAACCACTTTTCGCACTTGTGTTAGTGTTGAAAAACCACTTTTCGCACTTGTGTTGGTGCAGGAAACCACTTTTGCACTTGTATTAGTGTGGAAAAAACACTTTTCGCACGTGTGTTAGTGTTGAAAAACACTTTTCGCACTTGTGTTAGTGTTGAAAAACCACTTTTTGCACTTGTGTTAGTGTTGAAAAACCACTTTTCGCACTTGTGTTGGTGCAGGAAACCACTTTTGCACTTGTATTAGTGTGGAAAAAACACTTCGCACTTGTGTTAGTGTTGAAAAACCACTTTTCGCACTTGTGTTAGTGTTGAAAAACCACTTTTCGCACTTGTATTGGTGCAGGAAACAACTTTTCCACTTGTATTAGTGTGGAAAAAACACTTTTTGCACTTGTGATAGTGTTGAAAAACCACTTTTCGCACTTGTGTTAGTGTTGAAAAACCACTTTTTGCACTTGTGTTGGTGCAGGAAACCACTTTTGCACTTGTATTCATGTGGAAAAAACACTTTTGCACTTGTGATAGTGTTGAAAAACCACTTTTCGCACTTGTGTTAGTGTTGAAAAATCACTTTTCGCACTTGTGTTTGTGCAGGAAACCACTTTTGCACTTGTATTAGTGTGGAAAAAACCACTTTTCGCACTTGTTTTAGTGTTGAAAAACCACTTTTCGCACTTGTATTAGTGTGAAAAAACCACTTTTCGCACTTGTGTTAGTGTTGAAAAACCACTTTTCGCACCTGTGTTAGTGTTGAAAAACCAATTTTCGACTTGCGTTGGTGCAGGAAACCACTTTTGCACTTGTATTAGTGTGGAAAAAACACTTTTTGCACTTGTGATAGTGTTGAAAAACCACTTTTCGCACTTGTATTAGTTTGGAAAAACCACTTTTCGCACTTGTGTTAGTGTTGAAAAACCACTTTTCGCACTGGTGTTAGTGTTCAAAAACCACTTCTCGCACTTGTGTTGGTGCAGGAAACCACTTTTCCACTTGTCTTAGTGTGGAAAAAACACTTTTCGCACTTGTGTTAGTGTTGAAAAACCACTTTTCGCACTTGTGTTAGTGTTGAAAAACCACTTTTCGCACTTGTATTGGTGCAGGAAACCAGTTTTGCAGTTGTATTAGTGTGGAAAAAACACTTTTCGCACTTGTGTTAGTGTTGAAAAACCACTTTTCGCACTTGTGTTAGTGTTGAAAAACCACTTTTCGCACTTGTATTGGTGCAGGAAACAACTTTTCCACTTGTATTAGTGTGGAAAAAACACTTTTCGCACTTGTGATAGTGTTGAAAAACCACTTTTCGCACTTGTGTTAGTGTTGAAAACCACTTTTCGCACTTGTGTTAGTGTTGAAAAACCACTTTTCGCACTTGTGTTGGTGCAGGAAACCACTTTTGCACTTGTATTATTGTGGAAAAACGACTTTTTGCACTTGTGATAGTGTTGAAAAACCACTTTTCGCACTTGTTTTAGTGTTGAAAAACCACTTTTCGCACTTGTGTTAGTGTTGAAAAACCACTTTTCGCACTTGTGTTGGTGCAGGAAACCACTTTTGCACTTGTATTAGTGTGGAAAAAACACTTTTCGCACTTGTGTTAGTGTTGAAAAACCACTTTTTGCACTTGTGTTAGTGTTGAAAAACCACTTTTCGCACTTGTGTTGGTGCAGGAAACCACTTTTGCACTTGTATTAGTGTGGAAAAACCACTTTTCGCACTTGTGTTAGTGTTGAAAAACCACTTTTCGCACTTGTGTTGGTGCAGGCTACCACTTTTGCACTTGTATTAGTGTTGAAAAACCACTTTTCGCACTTGTGTTAGTGTTGAAAAACCACTTTTCGCACTTGTGTTGGTGCATGAAACCACTTTTGCACTTGTATTAGTGTGGAAAAAACACTTTTCGCACTTGTGTTAGTGTTGAAAAACCACTTTTCGCACTTGTGTTAGTGTGGAAAAACCACTTTTCGCACTTGTGTTAGTGTTGAAAAACCACTTTTCGCACTTGTGTTAGTGTTGAAAAACCACTTTTCGCACTTGTGTTAGTGTTGAAAAACCACTTTTCGCACTTGTGTTGGTGCAGGAAACCACTTTTGCACTTGTATTAGTGTGGAAAAAACGCTTTTTGCACTTGTGATAGTGTTGAAAAACCACTTTTCGCACTTGTGTTAGTGTTGAAAAACCACATTTCGCACTTGTGTTGGTGCAGGAAACCACTTTGCACTTGTATTAGTGTGGAAAAACCACTTTTCGCACTTGTGTTAGTGTTGAAAAACCACTTTTCGCACTTGTGTTAGTGTTGAAAAACCACATTTCGCACTTGTGTTGGTGCAGGAAACCACTTTTGCACTTGTATTAGTGTGGAAAAAACACTTTTCGCACTTGTGTTAGTGTTGAAAAACCACCTTTCGCACTTGTGTTAGTGTTGAAAAACCACTTTTCGCACTTGTGTTAGTGTTGAAAAACCACTTTTCGCACTTGTGTTGGTCCAGGAAACCACTTTTGCACTTGTATTAGTGTGGAAAAACCACTTTTCGCACTTGTGTTAGTGTTGAAAAACCACTTTTCGCACTTGTGATAGTGTTGAAAAACCACTTTTCGCACTTGTATTAGAGTGGAAAAACCACTTTTCGCACTTGTGTTAGTGTTGAAAAACCACTTTTCGCACTTGTGTTAGTGTTGAAAAACCACTTTTCGCACTTGTGTTAGTGTTGAAAAACCACTTTTCGCACTTGTGTTAGTGTTGAAAAACCACTTTTCGCACTTGTGTTGGTGCAGGAAACCACTTTTGCACTTGTATTAGTGTGGAAAAAACACTTTTTGCACTTGTGATAGTGTTGAAAAACCACTTTTCGCACTTGTGTTAGTGTTGAAAAACCACTTTTCGCACTTATGTTGGTGCAGGAAACCACTTTTGCACTTGTATTAGTGTGGAAAAAACACTTTTTGCACTTGTGATAGTGTTGAAAAACCACTTTTCACACTTGTGTTAGTGTTAAAAAAACTACTTTTCGCACTTGTGTTGGTGCAGGAAACCACTTTTGCATTTGTATTAGTGTGGAAAAAACACTTTTTGCACTTGTATTAGTGATGAAAAACCACTTTTCGCACTTGTGTTAGTGTTGAAAAACCACTTTTTGCACATGTGTTGGTGCAGGAAACCACTCTTGCACTTGTATTAGTGTGGAAAAAACACTTTTTGCACTTGTGATAGTGTTGAAAAACCACTTTTCGCACTTGTGTTAGTGTTGAAAAACCACTTTTCGCACTTGTGTTGGTGCAGGAAACCACTTTTGCACTTGTATTAGTGTGGTAAAACCACTTTTTGCACTTGTGTTAGTGATGAAAAACCACTTTTCACACTTGTGTTAGTGTTGAAAAACCACTTTTCGCACTTGTGTTGGTGCAGGAAACCACTTTTGCACTTGTATTAGTGTGGAAAAAACACTTTTTGCACTTGTGATAGTATTGAAAAACCACTTTTCGCACTTGTGTTAGTGTTGAAAAACCACTTTTCGCACTTGTGTTGGTGCAGGAAACCACTTTTGCACTTGTATTAGTGTGGAAAAACCACTTTTCGCACTTGTGTTAGTGTTGAAAAACCACTTTTCGCACTTGTGTTAGTGTTGAAAAACCACTTTTCGCACTTGTATTAGTGTGGAAAAAACACTTTTCGCACTTGTGTGAGTGTTGAAAAACCACTTTTCGCACTTGTGTTAGTGTTGAAAAACCACTTTTCACACTTGTGTTAGTGTTGAAAAACCACTTTTCGCACTTGTGTTAGTGTTGAAAAACCACTTTTCGCACTTGTGTTGGTGCAGGAAACCACTTTTGCACTTGTATTAGTGTGGAAAAAACACTTTTCGCACTTGTGTGAGTGTTGAAAAACCACTTTTCGCACTTGTGT
This sequence comes from Myxine glutinosa, assembly GCF_964187855.1. Taxonomy (NCBI): domain Eukaryota; kingdom Metazoa; phylum Chordata; class Myxini; order Myxiniformes; family Myxinidae; genus Myxine; species Myxine glutinosa. Next base: position 111,554 of record NW_027616701.1, read on the forward strand.
TAGTGTTGAAAAACCACTTTTCACACTTGTGTTAGTGTTGAAAAACCACTTTTCGCACTTGTGTTGGTGCAGGAAACCACTTTTACACTTGTATTAGTGTGGAAAAAACACTTTTTGCACTTGTGATAGTGTTGAAAAACCACTTTTCGCACTTGTGTTAGTGTTGAAAACCACTTTTCGCACTTGTGTTAGTGTTGAAAAACCACTTTTCGCACTTGTGTTGGTGCAGGAAACCACTTTTGCACTTGTATTATTGTGGAAAAACGACTTTTTGCACTTGTGATAGTGTTGAAAAACCACTTTTCGCACTTGTTTTAGTGTTGAAAAACCACTTTTCGCACTTGTGTTAGTGTTGAAAAACCACTTTTCGCACTTGTGTTGGTGCAGGAAACCACTTTTGCACTTGTATTAGTGTGGAAAAAACACTTTTCGCACTTGTGTTAGTGTTGAAAAACCACTTTTCGCACTTGTGTTAGTGTTGAAAAACCACTTTTCGCACTTGTGTTGGTGCAGGAAACCACTTTTGCACTTGTATTAGTGTGGAAAAACCACTTTTCGCACTTGTGTTAGTGTTGAAAAACCACTTTTCGCACTTGTGTTGGTGCAGGCTACCACTTTTGCACTTGTATTAGTGTTGAAAAACCACTTTTCGCACTTGTGTTAGTGTTGAAAAACCACTTTTCGCACTTGTGTTGGTGCATGAAACCACTTTTGCACTTGTATTAGTGTGGAAAAACCACTTTTCGCACTTGTGTTAGTGTTGAAAAACCACTTTTCGCACTTGTGTTAGTGTGGAAAAACCACTTTTCGCACTTGTGTTAGTGTTGAAAAACCACTTTTCGCACTTGTGTTAGTGTTGAAAAACCACTTTTCGCACTTGTGTTAGTGTTGAAAAACCACTTTTCGCACTTGTGTTGGTGCAGGAAACCACTTTTGCACTTGTATTAGTGTGGAAAAAACGCTTTTTGCACTTGTGATAGTGTTGAAAAACCACTTTTCGCACTTGTGTTAGTGTTGAAAAACCACATTTCGCACTTGTGTTGGTGCAGGAAACCACTTTGCACTTGTATTAGTGTGGAAAAACCACTTTTCGCACTTGTGTTAGTGTTGAAAAACCACTTTTCGCACTTGTGTTAGTGTTGAAAAACCACATTCCGCACTTGTGTTGGTGCAGGAAACCACTTTTGCACTTGTATTAGTGTGGAAAAAACACTTTTCGCACTTGTGTTAGTGTTGAAAAACCACCTTTCACACTTGTGTTAGTGTTGAAAAACCACTTTTCGCACTTGTGTTAGTGTTGAAAAACCACTTTTCGCACTTGTGTTGGTCCAGGAAACCACTTTTGCACTTGTATTAGTGTGGAAAAACCACTTTTCGCACTTGTGTTAGTGTTGAAAAACCACTTTTCGCACTTGTGATAGTGTTGAAAAACCACTTTTCGCACTTGTATTAGAGTGGAAAAACCACTTTTCGCACTTGTGTTAGTGTTGAAAAACCACTTTTCGCACTTGTGTTAGTGTTGAAAAACCACTTTTCGCACTTGTGTTAGTGTTGAAAAACCACTTTTCGCACTTGTGTTAGTGTTGAAAAACCACTTTTCGCACTTGTGTTGGTGCAGGAAACCACTTTTGCACTTGTATTAGTGTGGAAAAAACACTTTTTGCACTTGTGATAGTGTTGAAAAACCACTTTTCGCACTTGTGTTAGTGTTGAAAAACCACTTTTCGCACTTATGTTGGTGCAGGAAACCACTTTTGCACTTGTATTAGTGTGGAAAAAACACTTTTTGCACTTGTGATAGTGTTGAAAAACCACTTTTCACACTTGTGTTAGTGTTAAAAAAACTACTTTTCGCACTTGTGTTGGTGCAGGAAACCACTTTTGCACTTGTATTAGTGTGGAAAAAACACTTTTTGCACTTGTATTAGTGATGAAAAACCACTTTTCGCACTTGTGTTAGTGTTGAAAAACCACTTTTTGCACATGTGTTGGTGCAGGAAACCACTCTTGCACTTGTATTAGTGTGGAAAAAACACTTTTTGCACTTGTGATAGTGTTGAAAAACCACTTTTCGCACTTGTGTTAGTGTTGAAAAACCACTTTTCGCACTTGTGTTGGTGCAGGAAACCAGTATTGTACTTGTATTAGTGTGGAAAAAACACTTTTTGCACTTGTGATAGTGTTGAAAAACCACTTTTCGCACTTGTGTTCGTGTTGAAAAACCACTTTTCGCACTTGTGCTGGTGCAGGAAACCACTTTTGCACTTGTATTAGTGTGGAAAAAACACTTTTTGCACTTGTGATAGTGTTGAACAACCACTTTTCGCACTTGTGTTAGTGTTGAAAAACCACTTTTCGCACTTGTGTTAGTGTTGAAAAACCACTTTTCGCACTTGTGTTGGTGCAGGAAACCACTTTTGCACTTGTATTAGTGTGGAAAAACCACTTTTCGCACTTGTGTTAGTGATGAAAAACCACTTTTTGCACTTGTGTTAGTGTTGAAAAAGCACTTTTTGCACTTGTGTTGGTGCAGGAAACCGCTTTTACACTTGTATTAGTGTGGAAAAACCACTTTTCGCACTTGTGTTAGTGTTGAAAAACCACTTTTCGCACTTGTGTTAGTGTTGAAAAACCACTTTTCGCACTTGTGTTGGTGCAGGAAACCACTTTTGCACTTGTATTAGTGTGGAAAAAACACTTTTTGCACTTGTGATAGTGTTGAAAAACCACTTTTCGCACTTGTGTTAGTGTTGAAAAATCACTTTTCGCACTTGTGTTAGTGTTGAAAAACCACTTTTCGCACTGGTGTTGGTGCAGGAAACCACTTTTGCACTTGTATTAGTGTGGAAAATCCACTTTTCGCACTTGTGTTAGTGTTGAAAAACCACTTTTCGCACTTGTGTTAGTGTTGAAAAACCACTTTTCGCACTTGTGTTGGTGCAGGAAACCACTTTTGCACTTGTAGTATTGTGGAAAAACGACTTTTTGCACTTGTGATAGTGTTGAAAAACCACTTTTCGTACTTGTGTTAGTGTTGAAAAACCACTTTTCGCACTTGTGTTAGTGTTGAAAAACCACTTTTCGCACTTGTGTTGGTGCAGGAAACCACTTTTGCACTTGTATTAGTGTGGAAAAAACACTTTTCGCACTTGTGTTAGTGTTGAAAAACCACTTTTCGCACTTGTGTTAGTGTTGAAAAACCACTTTTCGCACTTGTGTTGGTGCAGGAAACCACTTTTGCACTTGTATTAGTGTGGAAAAACCACTTTTCGCACTTGTGTTAGTGTTGAAAAACCACTTTTCGCACTTGTGTTGGTGCAGGATACCACTTTTGCACTTGTATTAGTGTTGAAAAACCACTTTTCGCACTTGTGTTAGTGTTGAAAAACCACTTTTCGCACTTGTGTTGGTGCAGGAAACCACTTTTGCACTTGTATTAGTGTGGAAAAACCACTTTTCGCACTTGTGTTAGTGTTGAAAAACCACTTTTCGCACTTGTGTTAGTGTGGAAAAACCACTTTTTGCACTTGTGTTAGTGTTGAAAAACCACTTTTCGCACAAAACGCTTTTTGCACTTGTGATAGTGTTGAAAAACCACTTTTCGCACTTATGTTAGTGTTGAAAATCCACATTTCGCACTTGTGTTGGTGCAGGAAACCACTTTGCACTTGTATTAGTGTGGAAAAACCACTTTTCGCACTTGTGTTAGTGTTGAAAAACCACTTTTCGCACTTGTGTTAGTGTTGAAAAACCACATTTCGCACTTGTGTTGGTGCAGGAAACCACTTTTGCACTTGTATTAGTGTGGAAAAAACACTTTTCGCACTTGTGTTAGTGTTGAAAAACCACCTTTCGCACTTGTGTTTGTGTTGAAAAACCACTTTTCGCACTTGTGTTAGTGTTGAAAAACCACTTTTCGCACTTGTGTTGGTCCAGGAAACCACTTTTGCACTTGTATTAGTGTGGAACAAACACTTTTCGCACTTGTGTTAGTGTTGAAAAACCACCTTTCGCACTTGTGTTAGTGTTGAAAAACCACTTTTCGCACCTGTGTTAGTGTTGAAAAACCACTTTTCGCACTTGTATTAGTGTGGAAAAAACACTTTTCGCACTTGTGTGAGTGTTGAAAAACCACTTTTCGCACTTGTGTTAGTGTTGAAAAACCACTTTTCACACTTGTGTTAGTGTTGAAAAACCACTTTTCGCACTTGTGTTAGTGTTGAAAAACCACTTTTCGCACTTGTGTTGGTGCAGGAAACCACTTTTGCACTTGTATTAGTGTGGAAAAAACACTTTTCGCACTTGTGTGAGTGTTGAAAAACCACTTTTCGCACATGTGTTAGTGTTGAAAAACCACTTTTCACACTTGTGTTAGTGTTGAAAAACCACTTTTCGCACTTGTGTTGGTGCAGGAAACCACTTTTACACTTGTATTAGTGTGGAAAAAACACTTTTTGCACTTGTGATAGTGTTGAAAAACCACTTTTCGCACTTGTGTTAGTGTTGAAAATCACTTTTCGCACTTGTGTTAGTGTTGAAAAATCACTTTTCGCACTTGTGTTGGTGCAGGAAACCACTTTTGCACTTGTATTATTGTGGAAAAACGACTTTTTGCACTTGTGATAGTGTTGAAAAACCACTTTTCGCACTTGTGTTAGTGTTGAAAAACCACTTTTCGCACTTGTGTTAGTGTTGAAAAACCACTTTTCGCACTTGTGTTGGTGCAGGAAACCACTTTTGCACTTGTATTAGTGTGGAAAAAACACTTTTCGCACTTGTGTTAGTGTTGAAAAACCACTTTTCGCACTTGTGTTAGTGTTGAAAAACCACTTTTCGCACTTGTGTTGGTGCAGGAAACCACTTTTGCACTTGTATTAGTGTGGAAAAACCACTTTTCGCACTTGTGTTAGTGTTGAAAAACCACTTTTCGCACTTGTGTTGGTGCAGGCTACCACTTTTGCACTTGTATTAGTGTTGAAAAACCACTTTTCGCACTTGTGTTAGTGTTGAAAAACCACTTTTCGCACTTGTGTTAGTGCAGGAAACCACTTTTGCACTTGTATTAGTGTGGAAAAAACACTTTTTGCACTTGTGATATTGTTGAAAAACCACTTTTCGCACTTGTGTTGGTGCAGGAAACCTGTTTTGCATTTGTATTAGTGTGGAAAAAACACTTTTCGCACTTGTGTTTGTGTTGAAAAACCACTTTTCGCACTTGTGTTAGTGCAGGAAACCACTTTTGCACTTGTATTAGTGTGGAAAAAACACTTTTTGCACTTGTGATATTGTTGAAAAACCACTTTTCGCACTAGTGTTAGTGCAGGAAACCACTTTTGCACTTGTATTAGTGTGGAAAAAACACTTTTTGCACTTGTGTTAGTGTTGAAAAACCACTTTTCACACTTGTGTTGGTGCAGGAAACCACTTTTGCACTTGTATTAGTGTGGAAAAACCACTTTTCGCACTTGTGTTAGTGTTGAAAAACCACTTTTCGCACTTGTGTTAGTTTTGAAAAACCACTTTTTGCACTTGTGTTGGTGCAGGAAACCACTTTTGCACTTATATTAGTGTGGAAAAAACACTTTTCGCACGTGTGTTAGTGTTGAAAAACCACTTTTCGCACTTGTGTTAGTATTGAAAAACCACTTTTCGCACTTGTGTTAGTGTTGAAAAACCACTTTTCGCACTTGTGTTGGTGCAGGAAACCACTTTTCCACTTGTATTAGTGTGGAAAAAACACTTTTCGCACTTGTGTTAGTGTTGAAAAACCACTTTTCGCACTTGTGTTAGTGTTGAAAAACCACTTTTCGCACTTGTATTGGTGCAGGAAACCACTTTTGCACTTGTATTAGTGTGGAAAAAACACTTTTCGCACTTGTGTTAGTGTTGAAAAACCACTTTTCGCACTTGTGTTATTGTTGAAAAACCACTTTTCGCACTTGTGTTGGTGCAGGAAACCACTTTTGCACTTGTATTAGTGTGGAAAAAACACTTTTTGCACTTGTGATAGTGTTGAAAAACCATTTTTCGCACTTGTGTTAGTGTTGAAAAATCCCTTTTCGCACTTGTGTTTGTGCAGGAAACCACTTTTGCACTTGTATTAGTGTGGAAAAACCACTTTTCGCACTTGTTTTTGTGTTGAAAAACCACTTTTCGCACTTGTATTAGAGTGAAAAAACCACTTTTCGCACTTGTGTTAGTGTTGAAAAACCACTTTTCGCACTTGTGTTAGTGTTGAAAAACCACTTTTCACACTTGTGTTGGTGCAGGAAACCACTTTTGCACTTGTATTAGTGTGGAAAAAACACTTTTTGCACGTGTGTTAGTGTTGAAAAACCACTTTTCGCACTTGTGTTAGTATTGAAAAACCACTTTTCGCACTTGTGTTAGTGTTGAAAAACCACTTTTCGCACTTGTGTTAGTGTTGAAAAATCACTTTTTGCACTTGTGATAGTGTTGAAAAACCACTTTTCGCACTTGTGTTAGTGTTGAAAAATCACTTTTCGCACTTGTGTTTGTGCAGGAAACCACTTTTGCACTTGTATTAGTGTGGAAAAAACACTTTTTGCACTTGTGATAGTGTTGAAAAACCACTTTTCGCACTTGTGTTGGTGCAGGAAACCTGTTTTGCACTTGTATTAGTGTGGAAAAAACACTTTTCGCACGTGTGTTAGTGTTGAAAAACCACTTTTCGCACTTGTGTTAGTGTTGAAAAACCACTTTTCGCACTTGTGTTGGTGCAGGAAACCACTTTTGCACTTGTATTAGTGTGGAAAAAACACTTTTCGCACTTGTGTTGGTGCAGGAAACCACTTTTGCACTTGTATTAGTGTGGAAAAAACACTTTTCGCACGTGTGTTAGTGTTGAAAAACCACTTTTCGCACTTGTGTTAGTATTGAAAAACCACTTTTCGCACTTGTGTTAGTGTTGAAAAACCACTTTTCGCACTTGTGTTGGTGCAGGAAACCACTTTTCCACTTGTATTAGTGTGGAAAAGACACTTTTCGCACTTGTGTTAGTGTTGAAAAACCACTTTTCGCACTTGTGTTAGTGTTGAAAAACCACTTTTCGCACTTGTATTGGTGCAGGAAACCACTTTTGCACTTGTATTAGTGTGGAAAAAACACTTTTCGCATTTGTGTTATTGTTGAAAAACCACTTTTCGCACTTGTGTTAGTGTTGAAAAACCACTTTTCGCACTTGTATTGGTGCAGGAAACCACTTTTGCACTTGTATTAGTGTGGAAAAAACACTTTTTGCACTTGTGATAGTGTTGAAAAACCACTTTTCGCACTTGTGTTAGTGTTGAAAAATCACTTTTCGCACTTGTGTTTGTGCAGGAAACACTTTTGCACTTGTATTAGTGTGGAAAAAACACTTTTTGCATTTGTGATAGTGTTGAAAAACCACTTTTCGCACTTGTGTTGGTGCAGTAAACCTGTTTTGCATTTGTATTAGTGTGGAAAAAACACTTTTCGCACTTGTGTTAGTGTTGAAAAACCACTTTTCGCACTTGTGTTAGTGCAGGAAACCACTTTTGCACTTGTATTAGTGTGGAAAAATCACTTTTTGCACTTGTGATAGTGTTGAAAAACCACTTTTCGCACTTGTGTTAGTGTTGAAAAACCACTTTTCGCACTTGTGTTAGTGTTGAAAAACCACTTTTCGCACTTGTGTTGGTGCAGGAAACCACTTTTGCACTTGTATTAGTGTGGAAAAAACACTTTTCGCACTTGTGTTAGTATTGAAAAAACCACTTTTCGCACTTGTGTTAGTGTTGAAAAACCACTTTTCGCACTTGTGTTGGTGCAGGAAACCACTTTTCCACTTGTATTAGTGTGGAAAAAACACTTTTCGCACTTGTGTTAGTGTTGAAAAACCACTTTTCGCACTTGTGTTAGTGTTGAAAAACCACTTTTCGCACTTGTATTGGTGCAGGAAACCACTTTTGCACTTGTATTAGTGTGGAAAAAACACTTTTCGCATTTGTGTTATTGTTGAAAAACCACTTTTCGCACTTGTGTTAGTGTTGAAAAACCACTTTTCGCACTTGTATTGGTGCAGGAAACCACTTTTGCACTTGTATTAGTGTGGAAAAAACACTTTTTGCACTTGTGATAGTGTTGAAAAACCACTTTTCGCACTTGTGTTAGTGTTGAAAAATCACTTTTCGCACTTGTGTTTGTGCAGGAAACACTTTTGCACTTGTATTAGTGTGGAAAAACTACTTTTCGCACTTGTTTTAGTGTTGAAAAACCACTTTTCGCACTTGTATTACTGTGAAAAAACCACTTTTCGCACTTGTGTTAGTGTTGAAAACCACTTTTCGCACCTGTGTTAGTGTTGAAAAACCAATTTTCGACTTGTGTTGGTGCAGGAAACCACTTTTGCACTTGTATTAGTGTGGAAAAAACACTTTTTGCACTTGTGATAGTGTTGAAAAACCACTTTTCGCACTTGTATTAGTTTGGAAAAACCACTTTTCGCACTTGTGTTAGTGTTGAAAAACCACTTTTCGCACTGCTGTTAGTGTTGAAAAACCACTTTTCGCACTTGTGTTGGTGCAATAAACCACTTTTGCACTTGTATTAGTGCGGAAAAAACACTTTTTGCACTTGTGATAGTGTTGAAAAACCACTTTTCGCACTTGTGTTAGTGTTGAAAAACCACTTTTCACACTTGTGTTAGTGTTGAAAAACCACTTTTCGCACTTGTGTTAGTGTTGAAAAACCACTTTTCACACTTGTGTTGGTGCAGGAAACCACTTTTGCACTTGTATTAGTGTGGAAAAAACACTTTTTGCACTTGTGATAGTGTTGATAAACCACTTTTCGCACTTGTGTTAGTGTTGAAAAATCACTTTTCGCACTTGTGTTTGTGCAGGAAACCACTTTTGCACTTGTATTAGTGTGGAAAAACCACTTTTCGCACTTGTTTTAGTGTTGAAAAACCACTTTTCGCACTTGTATTAGTGTGAAAAAACCACTTTTCGCACTTGTGTTAGTGTTGAAAAACCACTTTTCGCACTTGTGTTAGTGTTGAAAAACCACTTTTCGCACTTGTGTTGGTGCAGGAAACCACTTTTGCACTTGTATTAGTGTGGGAAAAACACTTTTCGCACGTGTGTTAGTGTTGAAAAACCACTTTTCGCACTTGTGTTAGTGTTGAAAAACCACTTTTCGCACTTGTGTTGGTGCAGGAAACCACTTTTGCACTTGTATTAGTGTGGAAAAAACACTTTTCGCACTTGTGTTGGTGCAGGAAACCACTTTTGCACTTGTATTAGTGTGGAAAAAACACTTTTCGCACGTGTGTTAGTGTTGAAAAACCACTTTTCGCACTTGTGTTAGTGTTGAAAAACCACTTTTCGCACTTGTGTTGGTGCAGGAAACCACTTTTCCACTTGTATTAGTGTGGAAAAAACACTTTTCGCACTTGTGTTAGTGTTGAAAAACCACTTTTCGCACTTGTGTTAGTGTTGAAAAACCACTTTTCGCACTTGTATTGGTGCAGGAAACCACTTTTGCACTTGTATTAGTGTGGAAAAAACACTTTTCGCATTTGTGTTATTGTTGAAAAACCACTTTTCGCACTTGTGTTGGTGCAATAAACCACTTTTGCACTTGTATTAGTGTGGAAAAAACACTTTTTGCACTTGTGATAGTGTTGAAAAACCACTTTTCGCACTTGTATTAGTTTGGAAAAACCACTTTTCGCACTTGTGTTAGTGTTGAAAAACCACTTTTCGCACTGCTGTTAGTGTTGAAAAACCACTTTTCGCACTTGTGTTGGTGCAATAAACCACTTTTGCACTTGTATTAGTGTGGAAAAAACACTTTTTGCACTTGTGATAGTGTTGAAAAACCACTTTTCGCACTTGTATTAGTTTGGAAAAACCACTTTTCGCACTTGTGTTAGTGTTGAAAAACCACTTTTCGCACTGCTGTTAGTGTTGAAAAACCACTTTTCGCACTTGTGTTGGTGCAATAAACCACTTTTGCACTTGTATTAGTGCGGAAAAAACACTTTTTGCACTTGTGATAGTGTTGAAAAACCACTTTTCGCACTTGTGTTAGTGTTGAAAAACCACTTTTCACACTTGTGTTAGTGTTGAAAAACCACTTTTCGCATTTGTGTTAGTGTTGAAAAACCACTTTTCACACTTGTGTTGGTGCAGGAAACCACTTTTGCACTTGTATTAGTGTGGAAAAAACACTTTTTGCACTTGTGATAGTGTTGATAAACCACTTTTCGCACTTGTGTTAGTGTTGAAAAATCACTTTTCGCACTTGTGTTTGTGCAGGAAACCACTTTTGCACTTGTATTAGTGTGGAAAAACCACTTTTCGCACTTGTTTTAGTGTTGAAAAACCACTTTTCGCACTTGTATTAGTGTGAAAAAACCACTTTTCGCACTTGTGTTAGTGTTGAAAAACCACTTTTCGCACTTGTGTTAGTGTTGAAAAACCACTTTTCGCACTTGTGTTGGTGCAGGAAACCACTTTTGCACTTGTATTAGTGTGGGAAAAACACTTTTCGCACGTGTGTTAGTGTTGAAAAACCACTTTTCGCACTTGTGTTAGTGTTGAAAAACCACTTTTCGCACTTGTGTTGGTGCAGGAAACCACTTTTGCACTTGTATTAGTGTGGAAAAAACACTTTTCGCACTTGTGTTAGTGTTGAAAAACCACTTTTCGCACTTGTGTTAGTGTTGAAAAACCACTTTTTGCACTTGTGTTGGTGCAGGAAACCACTTTTGCACTTGTATTAGTGTGGGAAAAACACTTTTCGCACGTGTGTTAGTGTTGAAAAACCACTTTTCGCACTTGTGTTAGTGTTGAAAAACCACTTTTCGCACTTGTGTTGGTGCAGGAAACCACTTTTGCACTTGTATTAGTGTGGAAAAAACACTTTTTGCACTTGTGAAAGTGTTGAAAAACCACTTTTCGCACTTGTGTTGGTGCAGGAAACCACTTTTGCACTTGTATTAGTGTGGAAAAACCACTTTTAGCACTTGTGTTAGTGTTGAAAAACCACTTTTCGCACTTGTATTAGTGTGGAAAAACCACTTTTCGCACATGTGTTAGTGTTGAAAAACCACTTTTCGCACTTGTGTTAGTGTTGAAAAACCACTTTTCGCACTTGTGTTGGTGCAGGAAACCACTTTTGCACTTGTGTTAGTGTTGAAAAACCACTTTTCGCACTTGTGTTAGTGTTGAAAAACCACTTTTCGCACTTGTGTTGGTGCAGGAAACCACTTTTGCACTTGTATTAGTGTGGAAAAAACACTTTTCGCACGTGTGTTAGTGTTGAAAAACCACTTTTCGCACTTGTGTTAGTGTTGAAAAACCACTTTTTGCACTTGTGTTAGTGTTGAAAAACCACTTTTCGCACTTTGTTGGTGCAGGAAACCACTTTTGCACTTGTATTAGTGTGGAAAAAACACTTCGCACTTGTGTTAGTGTTGAAAAACCACTTTTCGCACTTGTGTTGGTGCAGGAAACCACTTTTGCACTTGTATTAGTGCGGAAAAAAGACTTTTTGCACTTGTGATAGTGTTGAAAAACCACTTTTCGCACTTGTGTTAGTGTTGAAAAACCACTTTTCACACTTGTGTTAGTGTTGAAAAACCACTTTTCGCACTTGTGTTAGTGTTGAAAAACCACTTTTCACACTTGTGTTGGTGCAGGAAACCACTTTTGCACTTGTATTAGTGTGGAAAAAACACTTTTTGCACTTGTGATAGTGTTGATAAACCACTTTTCGCACTTGTGTTAGTGTTGAAAAATCACTTTTCGCACTTGTGTTTGTGCAGGAAACCACTTTTGCACTTGTATTAGTGTGGAAAAACCACTTTTCGCACTTGTTTTAGTGTTGAAAAACCACTTTTCGCACTTGTATTAGTGTGAAAAAACCACTTTTCGCACTTGTGTTAGTGTTGAAAAACCACTTTTCGCACTTGTGTTAGTGTTGAAAAACCACTTTTCGCACTTGTGTTGGTGCAGGAAACCACTTTTGCACTTGTATTAGTGTGGGAAAAACACTTTTCGCACGTGTGTTAGTGTTGAAAAACCACTTTTCGCACTTGTGTTAGTGTTGAAAAACCACTTTTCGCACTTGTGTTGGTGCAGGAAACCACTTTTGCACTTGTATTAGTGTGGAAAAAACACTTTTCGCACTTGTGTTGGTGCAGGAAACCACTTTTGCACTTGTATTAGTGTGGAAAAAACACTTTTCGCACGTGTGTTAGTGTTGAAAAACCACTTTTCGCACTTGTGTTAGTATTGAAAAACCACTTTTCGCACTTGTGTTAGTGTTGAAAAACCACTTTTCGCACTTGTGTTGGTGCAGGAAACCACTTTTCCACTTGTATTAGTGTGGAAAAAACACTTTTCGCACTTGTGTTAGTGTTGAAAAACCACTTTTCGCACTTGTGTTAGTGTTGAAAAACCACTTTTCGCACTTGTATTGGTGCAGGAAACCACTTTTGCACTTGTATTAGTGTGGAAAAAACACTTTTCGCATTTGTGTTATTGTTGAAAAACCACTTTTCGCACTTGTGTTGGTGCAATAAACCACTTTTGCACTTGTATTAGTGTGGAAAAAACACTTTTTGCACTTGTGATAGTGTTGAAAAACCACTTTTCGCACTTGTATTAGTTTGGAAAAACCACTTTTCGCACTTGTGTTAGTGTTGAAAAACCACTTTTCGCACTGCTGTTAGTGTTGAAAAACCACTTTTCGCACTTGTTTTGGTGCAATAAACCACTTTTGCACTTGTATTAGTGTGGAAAAAACACTTTTTGCACTTGTGATAGTGTTGAAAAACCACTTTTCGCACTTGTATTAGTTTGGAAAAACCACTTTTCGCACTTGTGTTAGTGTTGAAAAACCACTTTTCGCACTGCTGTTAGTGTTGAAAAACCACTTTTCGCACTTGTGTTGGTGCAATAAACCACTTTTGCACTTGTATTAGTGCGGAAAAAACACTTTTTGCACTTGTGATAGTGTTGAAAAACCACTTTTCGCACTTGTGTTAGTGTTGAAAAACCACTTTTCACACTTGTGTTAGTGTTGAAAAACCACTTTTCGCACTTGTGTTAGTGTTGAAAAACCACTTTTCACACTTGTGTTGGTGCAGGAAACCACTTTTGCACTTGTATTAGTGTGGAAAAAACACTTTTTGCACTTGTGATAGTGTTGATAAACCACTTTTCGCACTTGTGTTAGTGTTGAAAAATCACTTTTCGCACTTGTGTTTGTGCAGGAAACCACTTTTGCACTTGTATTAGTGTGGAAAAACCACTTTTCGCACTTGTTTTAGTGTTGAAAAACCACTTTTCGCACTTGTATTAGTGTGAAAAAACCACTTTTCGCACTTGTGTTAGTGTTGAAAAACCACTTTTCGCACTTGTGTTAGTGTTGAAAAACCACTTTTCGCACTTGTGTTGGTGCAGGAAACCACTTTTGCACTTGTATTAGTGTGGGAAAAACACTTTTCGCACGTGTGTTAGTGTTGAAAAACCACTTTTCGCACTTGTGTTAGTGTTGAAAAACCACTTTTCGCACTTGTGTTGGTGCAGGAAACCACTTTTGCACTTGTATTAGTGTGGAAAAAACACTTTTCGCACTTGTGTTAGTGTTGAAAAACCACTTTTCGCACTTGTGTTAGTGTTGAAAAACCACTTTTTGCACTTGTGTTGGTGCAGGAAACCACTTTTGCACTTGTATTAGTGTGGGAAAAACACTTTTCGCACGTGTGTTAGTGTTGAAAAACCACTTTTCGCACTTGTGTTAGTGTTGAAAAACCACTTTTCGCACTTGTGTTGGTGCAGGAAACCACTTTTGCACTTGTATTAGTGTGGAAAAAACACTTTTTGCACTTGTGAAAGTGTTGAAAAACCACTTTTCGCACTTGTGTTGGTGCAGGAAACCACTTTTGCACTTGTATTAGTGTGGAAAAACCACTTTTAGCACTTGTGTTAGTGTTGAAAAACCACTTTTCGCACTTGTATTAGTGTGGAAAAACCACTTTTCGCACATGTGTTAGTGTTGAAAAACCACTTTTCGCACTTGTGTTAGTGTTGAAAAACCACTTTTCGCACTTGTGTTGGTGCAGGAAACCACTTTTGCACTTGTGTTAGTGTTGAAAAACCACTTTTCGCACTTGTGTTAGTGTTGAAAAACCACTTTTCGCACTTGTGTTGGTGCAGGAAACCACTTTTGCACTTGTATTAGTGTGGAAAAAACACTTTTCGCACGTGTGTTAGTGTTGAAAAACCACTTTTCGCACTTGTGTTAGTGTTGAAAAACCACTTTTTGCACTTGTGTTAGTGTTGAAAAACCACTTTTCGCACTTTGTTGGTGCAGGAAACCACTTTTGCACTTGTATTAGTGTGGAAAAAACACTTCGCACTTGTGTTAGTGTTGAAAAACCACTTTTCGCACTTGTGTTAGTGTTGAAAAACCACTTTTCGCACTTGTATTGGTGCAGGAAACAACTTTTCCACTTGTATTAGTGTGGAAAAAACACTTTTTGCACTTGTGATAGTGTTGAAAAACCACTTTTCGCACTTGTGTTAGTGTTGAAAAACCACTTTTTGCACTTGCGTTGGTGCAGGAAACCACTTTTGCACTTGTATTCATGTGGAAAAAACACTTTTTGCACTTGTGATAGTGTTGAAAAACCACTTTTCGCACTTGTGTTAGTGTTGAAAAATCACTTTTCGCACTTGTGTTTGTGCAGGAAACCACTTTTGCACTTGTATTAGTGTGGAAAAAACCACTTTTCGCACTTGTTTTAGTGTTGAAAAACCACTTTTCGCACTTGTATTAGTGTGAAAAAACCACTTTTCGCACTTGTGTTAGTGTTGAAAAACCACTTTTCGCAACTGTGTTAGTGTTGAAAAACCAATTTTCGACTTGCGTTGGTGCAGGAAACCACTTTTGCACTTGTATTAGTGTGGAACAAACACTTTTTGCACTTGTGATAGTGTTGAAAAACCACTTTTCGCACTTGTGTTAGTGTTGAAAAACCACTTTTCGCTCTTGTGTTAGTGTTGAAAAACCACTTTTCGCACTTGTGTTGGTGCAGGAAACCTGTTTTGCATTTGTATTAGTGTGGAAAAAACACTTTTCGCACTTGTGTTAGTGTTGAAAAAACACTTTTCGCACTTGTGTTAGTGTTGAAAAACCACTTTTCGCACTTGTGTTAGTGCAGGAAACCACTTTTGCACTTGTATTAGTGTGGAAAAAACACTTTTTGCACTTGTGATAGTGTTGAAAAACCACTTTTCGCACTTGTGTTAGTGTTGAAAAACCACTTTTCACACTTGTGTTGGTGCAGGAAACCACTTTTGCACTTGTATTAGTGTGGAAAAACCACTTTTCGCACTTGTGTTAGTGTTGAAAAACCACTTTTCGCACTTGTGTTAGTGTTGAAAAACCACTTTTCGCACTTGTGTTGGTGCAGGAAACCACTTTTGCACTTGTATTAGTGTGGAAAAAACACTTTTCGCACGTGTGTTAGTGTTGAAAAACCACTTTTCGCACTTGTGTTAGTATTGAAAAACCACTTTTCGCACTTGTGTTAGTGTTGAAAAACCACTTTTCGCACTTGTGTTGGTGCAGGAAACCACTTTTCCACTTGTATTAGTGTGGAAAAACACTTTTCGCACTTGTGTTAGTGTTGAAAAACCACTTTTCGCACTTGTGTTAGTGTTGAAAAACCACTTTTCGCACTTGTATTGGTGCAGGAAACCACTTTTGCACTTGTATTAGTGTGGAAAAAACACTTTTCGCATTTGTGTTATTGTTGAAAAACCACTTTTCGCACTTGTGTTAGTGTTGAAAAACCACTTTTCGCACTTGTATTGGTGCAGGAAACCACTTTTGCACTTGTATTAGTGTGGAAAAAACACTTTTTGCACTTGTGATAGTGTTGAAAAACCACTTTTCGCACTTGTGTTAGTGTTGAAAAATCACTTTTCGCACTTGTGTTTGTGCAGGAAACACTTTTGCACTTGTATTAGTGTGGAAAAACCACTTTTCGCACTTGTTTTAGTGTTGAAAAACCACTTTTCGCACTTGTATTACTGTGAAAAAACCACTTTTCGCACTTGTGTTAGTGTTGAAAAACCACTTTTCGCACCTGTGTTAGTGTTGAAAAACCAATTTTCGACTTGTGTTGGTGCAGGAAACCACTTTTGCACTTGTATTAGTGTGGAAAAAACACTTTTTGCACTTGTGATAGTGTTGAAAAACCACTTTTCGCACTTGTATTAGTTTGGAAAAACCACTTTTCGCACTTGTGTTAGTGTTGAAAAACCACTTTTCGCACTGCTGTTAGTGTTGAAAAACCACTTTTCGCACTTGTGTTGGTGCAATAAACCACTTTTGCACTTGTATTAGTGCGGAAAAAACACTTTTTGCACTTGTGATAGTGTTGAAAAACCACTTTTCGCACTTGTGTTAGTGTTGAAAAACCACTTTTCACACTTGTGTTAGTGTTGAAAAACCACTTTTCGCACTTGTGTTAGTGTTGAAAAACCACTTTTCACACTTGTGTTGGTGCAGGAAACCACTTTTGCACTTGTATTAGTGTGGAAAAAACACTTTTTGCACTTGTGATAGTGTTGATAAACCACTTTTCGCACTTGTGTTAGTGTTGAAAAATCACTTTTCGCACTTGTGTTTGTGCAGGAAACCACTTTTGCACTTGTATTAGTGTGGAAAAACCACTTTTCGCACTTGTTTTAGTGTTGAAAAACCACTTTTCGCACTTGTATTAGTGTGAAAAAACCACTTTTCGCACTTGTGTTAGTGTTGAAAAACCACTTTTCGCACTTGTGTTAGTGTTGAAAAACCACTTTTCGCACTTGTGTTGGTGCAGGAAACCACTTTTGCACTTGTATTAGTGTGGGAAAAACACTTTTCGCACGTGTGTTAGTGTTGAAAAACCACTTTTCGCACTTGTGTTAGTGTTGAAAAACCACTTTTCGCACTTGTGTTGGTGCAGGAAACCACTTTTGCACTTGTATTAGTGTGGAAAAAACACTTTTCGCACTTGTGTTAGTGTTGAAAAACCACTTTTCGCACTTGTGTTAGTGTTGAAAAACCACTTTTTGCACTTGTGTTGGTGCAGGAAACCACTTTTGCACTTGTATTAGTGTGGGAAAAACACTTTTCGCACGTGTGTTAGTGTTGAAAAACCACTTTTCGCACTTGTGTTAGTGTTGAAAAACCACTTTTCGCACTTGTGTTGGTGCAGGAAACCACTTTTGCACTTGTATTAGTGTGGAAAAAACACTTTTTGCACTTGTGAAAGTGTTGAAAAACCACTTTTCGCACTTGTGTTGGTGCAGGAAACCACTTTTGCACTTGTATTAGTGTGGAAAAACCACTTTTAGCACTTGTGTTAGTGTTGAAAAACCACTTTTCGCACTTGTATTAGTGTGGAAAAACCACTTTTCGCACATGTGTTAGTGTTGAAAAACCACTTTTCGCACTTGTGTTAGTGTTGAAAAACCACTTTTCGCACTTGTGTTGGTGCAGGAAACCACTTTTGCACTTGTATTAGTGTGGAAAAACCACTTTTCGCACTTGTGCTAGTGTTGAAAAACCACTTTTCGCACTTGTGTTAGTGTTGAAAAACCACTTTTCGCACTTGTGTTGGTGCAGGAAACCACTTTTGCACTTGTATTAGTGTGGAAAAAACACTTTTCGCACGTGTGTTAGTGTTGAAAAACACTTTTCGCACTTGTGTTAGTGTTGAAAAACCACTTTTTGCACTTGTGTTAGTGTTGAAAAACCACTTTTCGCACTTGTGTTGGTGCAGGAAACCACTTTTGCACTTGTATTAGTGTGGAAAAAACACTTCGCACTTGTGTTAGTGTTGAAAAACCACTTTTCGCACTTGTGTTAGTGTTGAAAAACCACTTTTCGCACTTGTATTGGTGCAGGAAACAACTTTTCCACTTGTATTAGTGTGGAAAAAACACTTTTTGCACTTGTGATAGTGTTGAAAAACCACTTTTCGCACTTGTGTTAGTGTTGAAAAACCACTTTTTGCACTTGTGTTGGTGCAGGAAACCACTTTTGCACTTGTATTCATGTGGAAAAAACACTTTTGCACTTGTGATAGTGTTGAAAAACCACTTTTCGCACTTGTGTTAGTGTTGAAAAATCACTTTTCGCACTTGTGTTTGTGCAGGAAACCACTTTTGCACTTGTATTAGTGTGGAAAAAACCACTTTTCGCACTTGTTTTAGTGTTGAAAAACCACTTTTCGCACTTGTATTAGTGTGAAAAAACCACTTTTCGCACTTGTGTTAGTGTTGAAAAACCACTTTTCGCACTTGTGTTAGTGTTGAAAAACCAATTTTCGACTTGCGTTGGTGCAGGAAACCACTTTTGCACTTGTATTAGTGTGGAAAAAACACTTTTTGCACTTGTGATAGTGTTGAAAAACCACTTTTCGCACTTGTATTAGTTTGGAAAAACCACTTTTCGCACTTGTGTTAGTGTTGAAAAACCACTTTTCGCACTGGTGTTAGTGTTCAAAAACCACTTTTCGCACTTGTGTTGGTGCAGGAAACCACTTTTCCACTTGTCTTAGTGTGGAAAAAACACTTTTCGCACTTGTGTTAGTGTTGAAAAACCACTTTTCGCACTTGTGTTAGTGTTGAAAAACCACTTTTCGCACTTGTATTGGTGCAGGAAACCAGTTTTGCAGTTGTATTAGTGTGGAAAAAACACTTTTCGCACTTGTGTTAGTGTTGAAAAACCACTTTTCGCACTTGTGTTAGTGTTGAAAAACCACTTTTCGCACTTGTATTGGTGCAGGAAACAACTTTTCCACTTGTATTAGTGTGGAAAAAACACTTTTTGCACTTGTGATAGTGTTGAAAAACCACTTTTCGCACTTGTGTTATTGTTGAAAAACCACTTTTCGCACTTGTGTTGGTGCAGGAAACCACTTTTGCACTTGTATTAGTGTGGAGAAAACACTTTTTGCACTTGTGATAGTGTTGAAAAACCACTTTTCGCACTTGTGTTGGTGCAGGAAACCTGTTTTGCATTTGTATTAGTGTGGAAAAAACACTTTTCGCACTTGTGTTAGTGTTGAAAAACCACTTTTCGCACTTGTGTTAGTGTTGAAAAACCACTTTTCGCACTTGTGTTAGTGCAGGAAACCACTTTTGCACTTGTGTTAGTGTGGAAAAAACACTTTTTGCACTTGTGTTAGTGTTGAAAAACCACTTTTCACACTTGTGTTGGTGCAGGAAACCACTTTTGCACTTGTATTAGTGTGGAAAAACCACTTTTCGCACTTGTGTTAGTGTTGAAAAACCACTTTTCGCACTTGTGTTAGTGTTGAAAAACCACTTTTCGCACTTGTGTTGGTGCAGGAAACCTGTTTTGCATTTGTATTAGTGTGGAAAAAACACTTTTCGCACTTGTGTTAGTGTTGAAAAAACACTTTTCGCACTTGTGTTAGTGTTGAAAAACCACTTTTCACACTTGTGTTGGTGCAGGAAACCACTTTTGCACTTGTATTAGTGTGGAAAAACCACTTTTCGCACTTGTGTTAGTGTTGAAAAACCACTTTTTGCACTTGTGATAGTGTTGAAAAACCACTTTTCGCACTTGTGTTAGTGTTGAAAAACCACTTTTCGCTCTTGTGTTAGTGTTGAAAAACCACTTTTCGCACTTGTGTTGGTGCAGGAAACCTGTTTTGCATTTGTATTAGTGTGGAAAAAACACTTTTCGCACTTGTGTTAGTGTTGAAAAAACACTTTTCGCACTTGTGTTAGTGTTGAAAAACCACTTTTCGCACTTGTGTTAGTGCAGGAAACCACTTTTGCACTTGTATTAGTGTGGAAAAAACACTTTTTGCACTTGTGATAGTGTTGAAAAACCACTTTTCGCACTTGTGTTAGTGTTGAAAAACCACTTTTCACACTTGTGTTGGTGCAGGAAACCACTTTTGCACTTGTATTAGTGTGGAAAAACCACTTTTCGCACTTGTGTTAGTGTTGAAAAACCACTTTTCGCACTTGTGTTAGTGTTGAAAAACCACTTTTCGCACTTGTGTTGGTGCAGGAAACCACTTTTGCACTTGTATTAGTGTGGAAAAAACACTTTTCGCACGTGTGTTAGTGTTGAAAAACCACTTTTCGCACTTGTGTTAGTATTGAAAAACCACTTTTCGCACTTGTGTTAGTGTTGAAAAACCACTTTTCGCACTTGTGTTGGTGCAGGAAACCACTTTTCCACTTGTATTAGTGTGGAAAAACACTTTTCGCACTTGTGTTAGTGTTGAAAAACCACTTTTCGCACTTGTGTTAGTGTTGAAAAACCACTTTTCGCACTTGTATTGGTGCAGGAAACCACTTTTGCACTTGTATTAGTGTGGAAAAAACACTTTTCGCATTTGTGTTATTGTTGAAAAACCACTTTTCGCACTTGTGTTAGTGTTGAAAAACCACTTTTCGCACTTGTATTGGTGCAGGAAACCACTTTTGCACTTGTATTAGTGTGGAAAAAACACTTTTTGCACTTGTGATAGTGTTGAAAAACCACTTTTCGCACTTGTGTTAGTGTTGAAAAATCACTTTTCGCACTTGTGTTTGTGCAGGAAACACTTTTGCACTTGTATTAGTGTGGAAAAACCACTTTTCGCACTTGTTTTAGTGTTGAAAAACCACTTTTCGCACTTGTATTACTGTGAAAAAACCACTTTTCGCACTTGTGTTAGTGTTGAAAAACCACTTTTCGCACCTGTGTTAGTGTTGAAAAACCAATTTTCGACTTGTGTTGGTGCAGGAAACCACTTTTGCACTTGTATTAGTGTGGAAAAAACACTTTTTGCACTTGTGATAGTGTTGAAAAACCACTTTTCGCACTTGTATTAGTTTGGAAAAACCACTTTTCGCACTTGTGTTAGTGTTGAAAAACCACTTTTCGCACTGCTGTTAGTGTTGAAAAACCACTTTTCGCACTTGTGTTGGTGCAATAAACCACTTTTGCACTTGTATTAGTGCGGAAAAAACACTTTTTGCACTTGTGATAGTGTTGAAAAACCACTTTTCGCACTTGTGTTAGTGTTGAAAAACCACTTTTCACACTTGTGTTAGTGTTGAAAAACCACTTTTCGCACTTGTGTTAGTGTTGAAAAACCACTTTTCACACTTGTGTTGGTGCAGGAAACCACTTTTGCACTTGTATTAGTGTGGAAAAAACACTTTTTGCACTTGTGATAGTGTTGATAAACCACTTTTCGCACTTGTGTTAGTGTTGAAAAATCACTTTTCGCACTTGTGTTTGTGCAGGAAACCACTTTTGCACTTGTATTAGTGTGGAAAAACCACTTTTCGCACTTGTTTTAGTGTTGAAAAACCACTTTTCGCACTTGTATTAGTGTGAAAAAACCACTTTTCGCACTTGTGTTAGTGTTGAAAAACCACTTTTCGCACTTGTGTTAGTGTTGAAAAACCACTTTTCGCACTTGTGTTGGTGCAGGAAACCACTTTTGCACTTGTATTAGTGTGGGAAAAACACTTTTCGCACGTGTGTTAGTGTTGAAAAACCACTTTTCGCACTTGTGTTAGTGCAGGAAACCACTTTTGCACTTGTATTAGTGTGGAAAAAACACTTTTCGCACTTGTGTTAGTGTTGAAAAACCACTTTTCGCACTTGTGTTAGTGTTGAAAAACCACTTTTTGCACTTGTGTTGGTGCAGGAAACCACTTTTGCACTTGTATTAGTGTGGGAAAAACACTTTTCGCACGTGTGTTAGTGTTGAAAAACCACTTTTCGCACTTGTGTTAGTGTTGAAAAACCACTTTTCGCACTTGTGTTGGTGCAGGAAACCACTTTTGCACTTGTATTAGTGTGGAAAAAACACTTTTTGCACTTGTGAAAGTGTTGAAAAACCACTTTTCGCACTTGTGTTGGTGCAGGAAACCACTTTTGCACTTGTATTAGTGTGGAAAAACCACTTTTAGCACTTGTGTTAGTGTTGAAAAACCACTTTTCGCACTTGTATTAGTGTGGAAAAACCACTTTTCGCACATGTGTTAGTGTTGAAAAACCACTTTTCGCACTTGTGTTAGTGTTGAAAAACCACTTTTCGCACTTGTGTTGGTGCAGGAAACCACTTTTGCACTTGTATTAGTGTGGAAAAACCACTTTTCGCACTTGTGCTAGTGTTGAAAAACCACTTTTCGCACTTGTGTTAGTGTTGAAAAACCACTTTTCGCACTTGTGTTGGTGCAGGAAACCACTTTTGCACTTGTATTAGTGTGGAAAAAACACTTTTCGCACGTGTGTTAGTGTTGAAAAACACTTTTCGCACTTGTGTTAGTGTTGAAAAACCACTTTTTGCACTTGTGTTAGTGTTGAAAAACCACTTTTCGCACTTGTGTTGGTGCAGGAAACCACTTTTGCACTTGTATTAGTGTGGAAAAAACACTTCGCACTTGTGTTAGTGTTGAAAAACCACTTTTCGCACTTGTGTTAGTGTTGAAAAACCACTTTTCGCACTTGTATTGGTGCAGGAAACAACTTTTCCACTTGTATTAGTGTGGAAAAAACACTTTTTGCACTTGTGATAGTGTTGAAAAACCACTTTTCGCACTTGTGTTAGTGTTGAAAAACCACTTTTTGCACTTGTGTTGGTGCAGGAAACCACTTTTGCACTTGTATTCATGTGGAAAAAACACTTTTGCACTTGTGATAGTGTTGAAAAACCACTTTTCGCACTTGTGTTAGTGTTGAAAAATCACTTTTCGCACTTGTGTTTGTGCAGGAAACCACTTTTGCACTTGTATTAGTGTGGAAAAAACCACTTTTCGCACTTGTTTTAGTGTTGAAAAACCACTTTTCGCACTTGTATTAGTGTGAAAAAACCACTTTTCGCACTTGTGTTAGTGTTGAAAAACCACTTTTCGCACTTGTGTTAGTGTTGAAAAACCAATTTTCGACTTGCGTTGGTGCAGGAAACCACTTTTGCACTTGTATTAGTGTGGAAAAAACACTTTTTGCACTTGTGATAGTGTTGAAAAACCACTTTTCGCACTTGTATTAGTTTGGAAAAACCACTTTTCGCACTTGTGTTAGTGTTGAAAAACCACTTTTCGCACTGGTGTTAGTGTTCAAAAACCACTTTTCGCACTTGTGTTGGTGCAGGAAACCACTTTTCCACTTGTCTTAGTGTGGAAAAAACACTTTTCGCACTTGTGTTAGTGTTGAAAAACCACTTTTCGCACTTGTGTTAGTGTTGAAAAACCACTTTTCGCACTTGTATTGGTGCAGGAAACCAGTTTTGCAGTTGTATTAGTGTGGAAAAAACACTTTTCGCACTTGTGTTAGTGTTGAAAAACCACTTTTCGCACTTGTGTTAGTGTTGAAAAACCACTTTTCGCACTTGTATTGGTGCAGGAAACAACTTTTCCACTTGTATTAGTGTGGAAAAAACACTTTTTGCACTTGTGATAGTGTTGAAAAACCACTTTTCGCACTTGTGTTATTGTTGAAAAACCACTTTTCGCACTTGTGTTGGTGCAGGAAACCACTTTTGCACTTGTATTAGTGTGGAGAAAACACTTTTTGCACTTGTGATAGTGTTGAAAAACCACTTTTCGCACTTGTGTTGGTGCAGGAAACCTGTTTTGCATTTGTATTAGTGTGGAAAAAACACTTTTCGCACTTGTGTTAGTGTTGAAAAACCACTTTTCGCACTTGTGTTAGTGTTGAAAAACCACTTTTCGCACTTGTGTTAGTGCAGGAAACCACTTTTGCACTTGTGTTAGTGTGGAAAAAACACTTTTTGCACTTGTGTTAGTGTTGAAAAACCACTTTTCACACTTGTGTTGGTGCAGGAAACCACTTTTGCACTTGTATTAGTGTGGAAAAACCACTTTTCGCACTTGTGTTAGTGTTGAAAAACCACTTTTCGCACTTGTGTTAGTGTTGAAAAACCACTTTTCGCACTTGTGTTGGTGCAGGAAACCTGTTTTGCATTTGTATTAGTGTGGAAAAAACACTTTTCGCACTTGTGTTAGTGTTGAAAAAACACTTTTCGCACTTGTGTTAGTGTTGAAAAACCACTTTTCGCACTTGTGTTAGTGCAGGAAACCACTTTTGCACTTGTATTAGTGTGGAAAAAACACTTTTTGCACTTGTGATAGTGTTGAAAAACCACTTTTCGCACTTGTGTTAGTGTTGAAAAACCACTTTTCACACTTGTGTTGGTGCAGGAAACCACTTTTGCACTTGTATTAGTGTGGAAAAACCACTTTTCGCACTTGTGTTAGTGTTGAAAAACCACTTTTCGCACTTGTGTTAGTGTTGAAAAACCACTTTTCACACTTGTGTTGGTTGGTGCAGGAAACCACTTTTGCACTTGTATTAGTGTGGAAAAAACACTTTTCGCACGTGTGTTAGTGTTGAAAAACCACTTTTCGCACTTGTGTTAGTATTGAAAAACCACTTTTCGCACTTGTGTTAGTGTTGAAAAACCACTTTTCGCACTTGTGTTGGTGCAGGAAACCACTTTTCCACTTGTATTAGTGTGGAAAAAACACTTTTCGCACTTGTGTTAGTGTTGAAAAACCACTTTTCGCACTTGTGTTAGTGTTGAAAAACCACTTTTCGCACTTGTATTGGTGCAGGAAACCACTTTTGCACTTGTATTAGTGTGGAAAAAACACTTTTCGCATTTGTGTTATTGTTGAAAAACCACTTTTCGCACTTGTGTTAGTGTTGAAAAACCACTTTTCGCACTTGTATTGGTGCAGGAAACCACTTTTGCACTTGTATTAGTGTGGAAAAAACACTTTTTGCACTTGTGATAGTGTTGAAAAACCACTTTTCGCACTTGTGTTAGTGTTGAAAAATCACTTTTCGCACTTGTGTTTGTGCAGGAAACACTTTTGCACTTGTATTAGTGTGGAAAAACCACTTTTCGCACTTGTTTTAGTGTTGAAAAACCACTTTTCGCACTTGTATTACTGTGAAAAAACCACTTTTCGCACTTGTGTTAGTGTTGAAAAACCACTTTTCGCACCTGTGTTAGTGTTGAAAAACCAATTTTCGACTTGTGTTGGTGCAGGAAACCACTTTTGCACTTGTATTAGTGTGGAAAAAACACTTTTTGCACTTGTGATAGTGTTGAAAAACCACTTTTCGCACTTGTATTAGTTTGGAAAAACCACTTTTCGCACTTGTGTTAGTGTTGAAAAACCACTTTTCGCACTGCTGTTAGTGTTGAAAAACCACTTTTCGCACTTGTGTTGGTGCAATAAACCACTTTTGCACTTGTATTAGTGCGGAAAAAACACTTTTTGCACTTGTGATAGTGTTGAAAAACCACTTTTCGCACTTGTGTTAGTGTTGAAAAACCACTTTTCACACTTGTGTTAGTGTTGAAAAACCACTTTTCGCACTTGTGTTAGTGTTGAAAAACCACTTTTCACACTTGTGTTGGTGCAGGAAACCACTTTTGCACTTGTATTAGTGTGGAAAAAACACTTTTTGCACTTGTGATAGTGTTGATAAACCACTTTTCGCACTTGTGTTAGTGTTGAAAAATCACTTTTCGCACTTGTGTTTGTGCAGGAAACCACTTTTGCACTTGTATTAGTGTGGAAAAACCACTTTTCGCACTTGTTTTAGTGTTGAAAAACCACTTTTCGCACTTGTATTAGTGTGAAAAAACCACTTTTCGCACTTGTGTTAGTGTTGAAAAACCACTTTTCGCACTTGTGTTAGTGTTGAAAAACCACTTTTCGCACTTGTGTTGGTGCAGGAAACCACTTTTGCACTTGTATTAGTGTGGGAAAAACACTTTTCGCACGTGTGTTAGTGTTGAAAAACCACTTTTCGCACTTGTGTTAGTGTTGAAAAACCACTTTTCGCACTTGTGTTGGTGCAGGAAACCACTTTTGCACTTGTATTAGTGTGGAAAAAACACTTTTCGCACTTGTGTTAGTGTTGAAAAACCACTTTTCGCACTTGTGTTAGTGTTGAAAAACCACTTTTTGCACTTGTGTTGGTGCAGGAAACCACTTTTGCACTTGTATTAGTGTGGGAAAAACACTTTTCGCACGTGTGTTAGTGTTGAAAAACCACTTTTCGCACTTGTGTTAGTGTTGAAAAACCACTTTTCGCACTTGTGTTGGTGCAGGAAACCACTTTTGCACTTGTATTAGTGTGGAAAAAACACTTTTTGCACTTGTGAAAGTGTTGAAAAACCACTTTTCGCACTTGTGTTGGTGCAGGAAACCACTTTTGCACTTGTATTAGTGTGGAAAAACCACTTTTAGCACTTGTGTTAGTGTTGAAAAACCACTTTTCGCACTTGTATTAGTGTGGAAAAACCACTTTTCGCACATGTGTTAGTGTTGAAAAACCACTTTTCGCACTTGTGTTAGTGTTGAAAAACCACTTTTCGCACTTGTGTTGGTGCAGGAAACCACTTTTGCACTTGTATTAGTGTGGAAAAACCACTTTTCGCACTTGTGCTAGTGTTGAAAAACCACTTTTCGCACTTGTGTTAGTGTTGAAAAACCACTTTTCGCACTTGTGTTGGTGCAGGAAACCACTTTTGCACTTGTATTAGTGTGGAAAAAACACTTTTCGCACGTGTGTTAGTGTTGAAAAACACTTTTCGCACTTGTGTTAGTGTTGAAAAACCACTTTTTGCACTTGTGTTAGTGTTGAAAAACCACTTTTCGCACTTGTGTTGGTGCAGGAAACCACTTTTGCACTTGTATTAGTGTGGAAAAAACACTTCGCACTTGTGTTAGTGTTGAAAAACCACTTTTCGCACTTGTGTTAGTGTTGAAAAACCACTTTTCGCACTTGTATTGGTGCAGGAAACAACTTTTCCACTTGTATTAGTGTGGAAAAAACACTTTTTGCACTTGTGATAGTGTTGAAAAACCACTTTTCGCACTTGTGTTAGTGTTGAAAAACCACTTTTTGCACTTGTGTTGGTGCAGGAAACCACTTTTGCACTTGTATTCATGTGGAAAAAACACTTTTGCACTTGTGATAGTGTTGAAAAACCACTTTTCGCACTTGTGTTAGTATTGAAAAATCACTTTTCGCACTTGTGTTTGTGCAGGAAACCACTTTTGCACTTGTATTAGTGTGGAAAAAACCACTTTTCGCACTTGTTTTAGTGTTGAAAAACCACTTTTCGCACTTGTATTAGTGTGAAAAAACCACTTTTCGCACTTGTGTTAGTGTTGAAAAACCACTTTTCGCACCTGTGTTAGTGTTGAAAAACCAATTTTCGACTTGCGTTGGTGCAGGAAACCACTTTTGCACTTGTATTAGTGTGGAAAAAACACTTTTTGCACTTGTGATAGTGTTGAAAAACCACTTTTCGCACTTGTATTAGTTTGGAAAAACCACTTTTCGCACTTGTGTTAGTGTTGAAAAACCACTTTTCGCACTGGTGTTAGTGTTCAAAAACCACTTTTCGCACTTGTGTTGGTGCAGGAAACCACTTTTCCACTTGTCTTAGTGTGGAAAAAACACTTTTCGCACTTGTGTTAGTGTTGAAAAACCACTTTTCGCACTTGTGTTAGTGTTGAAAAACCACTTTTCGCACTTGTATTGGTGCAGGAAACCAGTTTTGCAGTTGTATTAGTGTGGAAAAAACACTTTTCGCACTTGTGTTAGTGTTGAAAAACCACTTTTCGCACTTGTGTTAGTGTTGAAAAACCACTTTTCGCACTTGTATTGGTGCAGGAAACAACTTTTCCACTTGTATTAGTGTGGAAAAAACACTTTTTGCACTTGTGATAGTGTTGAAAAACCACTTTTCGCACTTGTGTTATTGTTGAAAAACCACTTTTCGCACTTGTGTTGGTGCAGGAAACCACTTTTGCACTTGTATTAGTGTGGAGAAAACACTTTTTGCACTTGTGATAGTGTTGAAAAACCACTTTTCGCACTTGTGTTGGTGCAGGAAACCTGTTTTGCATTTGTATTAGTGTGGAAAAAACACTTTTCGCACTTGTGTTAGTGTTGAAAAACCACTTTTCGCACTTGTGTTAGTGTTGAAAAACCACTTTTCGCACTTGTGTTAGTGCAGGAAACCACTTTTGCACTTGTGTTAGTGTGGAAAAAACACTTTTTGCACTTGTGTTAGTGTTGAAAAACCACTTTTCACACTTGTGTTGGTGCAGGAAACCACTTTTGCACTTGTATTAGTGTGGAAAAACCACTTTTCGCACTTGTGTTAGTGTTGAAAAACCACTTTTCGCACTTGTGTTAGTGTTGAAAAACCACTTTTCGCACTTGTGTTGGTGCAGGAAACCACTTTTGCACTTGTATTAGTGTGGAAAAAACACTTTTCGCACGTGTGTTAGTGTTGAAAAACCACTTTTCGCACTTGTGTTAGTATTGAAAAACCACTTTTCGCACTTGTGTTAGTGTTGAAAAACCACTTTTCGCACTTGTGTTGGTGCAGGAAACCTGTTTTGCATTTGTATTAGTGTGGAAAAAACACTTTTCGCACTTGTGTTAGTGTTGAAAAACCACTTTTCGCACTTGTGTTAGTGTTGAAAAACCACTTTTCGCACTTGTGTTAGTGCAGGAAACCACTTTTGCACTTGTATTAGTGTGGAAAAAACACTTTTTGCACTTGTGATATTGTTGAAAAACCACTTTTCGCACTAGTGTTAGTGCAGGAAACCACTTTTGCACTTGTATTAGTGTGGAAAAAACACTTTTTGCACTTGTGTTAGTGTTGAAAAACCACTTTTCACACTTGTGTTGGTGCAGGAAACCACTTTTGCACTTGTATTAGTGTGGAAAAACCACTTTTCGCACTTGTGTTAGTGTTGAAAAACCACTTTTCGCACTTGTGTTAGTTTTGAAAAACCACTTTTTGCACTTGTGTTGGTGCAGGAAACCACTTTTGCACTTATATTAGTGTGGAAAAAACACTTTTCGCACGTGTGTTAGTGTTGAAAAACCACTTTTCGCACTTGTGTCAGTATTGAAAAACCACTTTTCGCACTTGTGTTAGTGTTGAAAAACCACTTTTCGCACTTGTGTTGGTGCAGGAAACCACTTTTCCACTTGTATTAGTGTGGAAAAAACACTTTTCGCACTTGTGTTAGTGTTGAAAAAACACTTTTCGCACTTGTGTTAGTGTTGAAAAACCACTTTTCGCACTTGTATTGGTGCAGGAAACCACTTTTGCACTTGTATTAGTGTGGAAAAAACACTTTTCGCACTTGTGTTAGTGTTGAAAAACCACTTTTCGCACTTGTGTTATTGTTGAAAAACCACTTTTCGCACTTGTGTTGGTGCAGGAAACCACTTTTGCACTTGTATTAGTGTGGAAAAAACACTTTTTGCACTTGTGATAGTGTTGAAAAACCATTTTTCGCACTTGTGTTAGTGTTGAAAAATCACTTTTCGCACTTGTGTTTGTGCAGGAAACCACTTTTGCACTTGTATTAGTGTGGAAAAACCACTTTTCGCACTTGTTTTTGTGTTGAAAAACCACTTTTCGCACTTGTATTAGTGTGAAAAAACCACTTTTCGCACTTGTGTTAGTGTTGAAAAACCACTTTTCGCACTTGTGTTAGTGTTGAAAAACCACTTTTCACACTTGTGTTGGTGCAGGAAACCACTTTTGCACTTGTATTAGTGTGGAAAAACACTTTTTGCACGTGTGTTAGTGTTGAAAAACCACTTTTCGCACTTGTGTTAGTTTTGAAAAACCACTTTTCGCACTTGTGTTAGTGTTGAAAAACCACTTTTTGCACTTGTGTTAGTGTTGAAAAATCACTTTTTGCACTTGTGATAGTGTTGAAAAACCACTTTTCGCACTTGTGTTAGTGTTGAAAAATCACTTTTCGCACTTGTGTTTGTACAGGAAACCACTTTTGCACTTGTATTAGTGTGGAAAAAACACTTTTTGCACTTGTGATAGTGTTGAAAAACCACTTTTCGCACTTGTGTTAGTGTTGAAAAACCACTTTTCGCACTTGTGTTGGTGCAGGAAACCACTTTTGCACTTGTATTAGTGTGGAAAAACCACTTTTCGCACTTGTGTTAGTGTTGAAAAACCACTTTTCGCACTTGTGTTAGTGTTGAAAAACCACTTTTCGCACTTGTGTTGGTGCAGGAAACCACTTTTGCACTTGTATTAGTGTGGAAAAAACACTTTTCGCACTTGTGTTAGTGTTGAAAAACCACTTTTCGCACTTGTGTTAGTGTTGAAAAACCACTTTTCGCACTTGTATTGGTGCAGGAAACAACTTTTCCACTTGTATTAGTGTGGAAAAAACACTTTTTGCACTTGTGATAGTGTTGAAAAACCACTTTTCGGACTTGTGTCAGTGTTGAAAAACCACTTTTCGCACTTGTGTTGGTGCAGGAAACCACTTTTGCACTTGTATTAGTGTGGAAAAAACACTTTTTGCACTTGTGATAGTGTTGAAAAACCACTTTTCGCACTTGTGTTAGTGTTGAAAAATCACTTTTCGCACTTGTGTTTGTGCAGGAAACCACTTTTGCACTTGTATTAGTGTGGAAAAACCACTTTTCGCACTTGTTTTAGTGTTGAAAAACCACTTTTCGCACTTGTATTAGTGTGAAAAAACCACTTTTCGCACTTGTGTTAGTGTTGAAAAACCACTTTTCGCACCTGTGTTAGTGTTGAAAAACCAATTTTCGACTTGTGTTGGTGCAGGAAACCACTTTTGCACTTGTGTTAGTGTGGAAAAAACACTTTTTGCACTTGTGATACTGTTGAAAAACCACTTTTCGCACTTGTATTAGTTTGGAAAAACCACTTTTCGCACTTGTGTTAGTGTTGAAAAACCACTTTTCGCAATGGTGTTAGTGTTGAAAAACCACTTTTCGCACTTGTGTTGGTGCAATAAACCACTTTTGCACTTGTATTAGTGTGGAAAAAACACTTTTTGCACTTGTGATAGTGTTGAAAAACCACTTTTCGCACCTGTGTTAGTGTTGAAAAACCACTTTTCACACTTGTGTTAGTGTTGAAAAACCACTTTTCGCACTTGTGTTAGTGTTGAAAAACCACTTTTCACAATTGTGTTGGTGCAGGAAACCACTTTTGCACTTGTATTAGTGTGCAAAAAACACTTTTTGCACTTGTGATAGTGTTGATAAACCACTTTTCGCACTTGTGTTAGTGTTGAAAAATCACTTTTCGCACTTGTGTTTGTGCAGGAAACCACTTTTGCACTTGTATTAGTGTGAAAAAACCACTTTTCGCACTTGTTTTAGTGTTGAAAAAACACTTTTCGCACTTGTATTAGTGTGAAAAACCACTTTTCGCACTTGTGTTAGTGTTGAAAAACCACTTTTCGCTCTTGTGTTAGTGTTGAAAAACCACTTTTCGCACTTGTGTTGGTGCAGGAAACCACTTTTGCACTTGTATTAGTGTGGGAAAAACACTTTTCGCACGTGTGTTAGTGTTGAAAAACCACTTTTCGCACTTGTGTTAGTGCAGGAAACCACTTTTGCACTTGTATTAGTGTGGAAAAAACTTTTTGCACTTGTGATAGTGTTGAAAAACCACTTTTCTCACTTGTGTTAGTGTTGAAAAACCACTTTTCGCACTTGTGTTGGTGCAGGAAACCACTTTTGCACTTGTATTAGTGTGGAAAAACCACTTTTCGCACTTGTGTTAGTGTTGAAAAACCACTTTTCGCACTTGTGTTAGTGTTGAAAAACCACTTTTCGCACTTGTGTTGGTGCAGGAAACCACTTTTGCACTTGTATTAGTGTGGAAAAACCACTTTTCGCACTTGTGTTAGTGTTGAAAAACCACTTTTCGCACTTGTATTGGTGCAGGAAACAACTTTTCCACTTGTATTAGTGTGGAAAAAACACTTTTTGCACTTGTGATAGTGTTGAAAAACCACTTTTCGGACTTGTGTTAGTGTTGAAAAACCACTTTTCGCACTTGTGTTGGTGCAGGAAACCACTTTTGCACTTGTATTAGTGTGGAAAAAACACTTTTTGCACTTGTGATAGTGTTGAAAAACCACTTTTCGCACTTGTGTTAGTGTTGAAAAATCACTTTTCGCACTTGTGTTTGTGCAGGAAACCACTTTTGCACTTGTATTAGTGTGGAAAACCACTTTTCGCACTTGTTTTAGTGTTGAAAAACCACTTTTCGCACTTGTATTAGTGTGAAAAAACCACTTTTCGCACTTGTGTTAGTGTTGAAAAACCACTTTTCGCACCTGTGTTACTGTTGAAAAACCAATTTTCGACTTGTGTTGGTGCAGGAAACCACTTTTGCACTTGTGTTAGTGTGGAAAAAACACTTTTTGCACTTGTGATAGTGTTGAAAAACCACTTTTCGCACTTGTATTAGTTTGGAAAAACCACTTTTCGCACTTGTGTTAGTGTTGAAAAACCACTTTTCGCACTGGTGTTAGTGTTGAAAAACCACTTTTCGCACTTGTGTTGGTGCAATAAACCACTTTTGCACTTGTATTAGTGTGGAAAAAACACTTTTTGCACTTGTGATAGTGTTGAAAAACCACTTTTCGCACCTGTGTTAGTGTTGAAAAACCACTTTTCACACTTGTGTTAGTGTTGAAAAACCACTTTTCGCACTTGTGTTAGTGTTGAAAAACCACTTTTCACACTTGTGTTGGTGCAGGAAACCACTTTTGCACTTGTATTAGTGTGCAAAAAACACTTTTCGCACTTGTGTTGGTGCAGGAAACCACTTTTGCACTTGTATTAGTGTGGAAAAAAACACTTCGCACTTGTGTTAGTGTTGAAAAACCACTTTTCGCACTTGTGTTAGTGTTGAAAAACCACTTTTCGCACTTGTATTGGTGCAGGAAACAACTTTTCCACTTGTATTAGTGTGGAAAAAACACTTTTTGCACTTGTGATAGTGTTGAAAAACCACTTTTCGCACTTGTGTTAGTGTTGAAAAACCACTTTTTGCACTTGTGTTGGTGCAGGAAACCACTTTTGCACTTGTATTCATGTGGAAAAAACACTTTTTGCACTTGTGATAGTGTTGAAAAACCACTTTTCGCACTTGTGTTTGTGCAGGAAACCACTTTTGCACTTGTATTAGTGTGGAAAAACCACTTTTCGCACTTGTTTTAGTGTTGAAAAACCACTTTTCGCACTTGTATTAGTGTGAAAAAACCACTTTTCGCACTTGTGTTAGTGTTGAAAAACCACTTTTCGCACCTGTGTTAGTGTTGAAAAACCAATTTTCGACTTGTGTTGGCGCAGGAAACCACTTTTGCACTTGTATTAGTGTGGAAAAAACACTTTTTGCACTTGTGATAGTGTTGAAAAACCACTTTTCGCACTTGTGTTATTGTTGAAAAACCACTTTTCGCACATGTGTTGGTGCAGGAAACCACTTTTGCACTTGTATTAGTGTGGAAAAAACACTTTTTGCATTTGTGATAGTGTTGAAAAACCACTTTTCGCACTTGTGTTGGTGCAGGAAACCTGTTTTGCATTTGTATTAGTGTGGAAAAAACACTTTTCGCACTTGTGTTAGTGTTGAAAAAACACTTTTCGCACTTGTGTTAGTGTTGAAAAACCACTTTTCGCACTTGTGTTAGTGCAGGAAACCACTTTTGCACTTGTATTAGTGTGGAAAAAACACTTTTTGCACTTGTGATAGTGTTGAAAAACCACTTTTCGCACTTGTGTTAGTGTTGAAAAACCACTTTTCACACTTGTGTTGGTGCAGGAAACCACTTTTGCACTTGTATTAGTGTGGAAAAACCACTTTTCGCACTTGTGTTAGTGTTGAAAAACCACTTTTCGCACTTGTGTTAGTGTTGAAAAACCACTTTTCGCACTTGTGTTGGTGCAGGAAACCACTTTTGCACTTGTATTAGTGTGGAAAAAACACTTTTCGCACGTGTGTTAGTGTTGAAAAACCACTTTTCGCACTTGTGTTAGTATTGAAAAACCACTTTTCGCACTTGTGTTAGTGTTGAAAAACCACTTTTCGCACTTGTGTTGGTGCAGGAAACCACTTTTCCACTTGTATTAGTGTGGAAAAAACACTTTTCGCACTTGTGTTAGTGTTGAAAAACCACTTTTCGCACTTGTGTTAGTGTTGAAAAACCACTTTTCGCACTTGTATTGGTGCAGGAAACCACTTTTGCACTTGTATTAGTGTGGAAAAAACACTTTTCGCATTTGTGTTATTGTTGAAAAACCACTTTTCGCACTTGTGTTAGTGTTGAAAAACCACTTTTCGCACTTGTATTGGTGCAGGAAACCACTTTTGCACTTGTATTAGTGTGGAAAAAACACTTTTTGCACTTGTGATAGTGTTGAAAAACCACTTTTCGCACTTGTGTTAGTGTTGAAAAATCACTTTTCGCACTTGTGTTTGTGCAGGAAACACTTTTGCACTTGTATTAGTGTGGAAAAACCACTTTTCGCACTTGTTTTAGTGTTGAAAAACCACTTTTCGCACTTGTATTACTGTGAAAAAACCACTTTTCGCACTTGTGTTAGTGTTGAAAAACCACTTTTCGCACCTGTGTTAGTGTTGAAAAACCAATTTTCGACTTGTGTTGGTGCAGGAAACCACTTTTGCACTTGTATTAGTGTGGAAAAAAGACTTTTTGCACTTGTGATAGTGTTGAAAAACCACTTTTCGCACTTGTATTAGTTTGGAAAAACCACTTTTCGCACTTGTGTTAGTGTTGAAAAACCACTTTTCGCACTGGTGTTAGTGTTGAAAAACCACTTTTCGCACTTGTGTTGGTGCAATAAACCACTTTTGCACTTGTATTAGTGTGGAAAAAACACTTTTTGCACTTGTGATAGTGTTGAAAAACCACTTTTCGCACCTGTGTTAGTGTTGAAAAACCACTTTTCACACTTGTGTTAGTGTTGAAAAACCACTTTTCGCACTTGTGTTAGTGTTGAAAAACCACTTTTCACACTTGTGTTGGTGCAGGAAACCACTTTTGCACTTGTATTAGTGTGCAAAAAACACTTTTCGCACTTGTGTTGGTGCAGGAAACCACTTTTGCACTTGTATTAGTGTGGAAAAAAACACTTCGCACTTGTGTTAGTGTTGAAAAACCACTTTTCGCACTTGTGTTAGTGTTGAAAAACCACTTTTCGCACTTGTATTGGTGCAGGAAACAACTTTTCCACTTGTATTAGTGTGGGAAAAACACTTTTTGCACTTGTGATAGTGTTGAAAAACCACTTTTCGCACTTGTGTTAGTGTTGAAAAACCACTTTTTGCACTTGTGTTGGTGCAGGAAACCACTTTTGCACTTGTATTCATGTGGAAAAAACACTTTTTGCACTTGTGATAGTGTTGAAAAACCACTTTTCGCACTTGTGTTTGTGCAGGAAACCACTTTTGCACTTGTATTAGTGTGGAAAAACCACTTTTCGCACTTGTTTTAGTGTTGAAAAACCACTTTTCGCACTTGTATTAGTGTGAAAAAACCACTTTTCGCACTTGTGTTAGTGTTGAAAAACCACTTTTCGCACCTGTGTTAGTGTTGAAAAACCAATTTTCGACTTGTGTTGGCGCAGGAAACCACTTTTGCACTTGTATTAGTGTGGAAAAAACACTTTTTGCACTTGTGATAGTGTTGAAAAACCACTTTTCGCACTTGTGTTATTGTTGAAAAACCACTTTTCGCACATGTGTTGGTGCAGGAAACCACTTTTGCACTTGTATTAGTGTGGAAAAAACACTTTTTGCATTTGTGATAGTGTTGAAAAACCACTTTTCGCACTTGTGTTGGTGCAGGAAACCTGTTTTGCATTTGTATTAGTGTGGAAAAAACACTTTTCGCACTTGTGTTAGTGTTGAAAAAACACTTTTCGCACTTGTGTTAGTGTTGAAAAACCACTTTTCGCACTTGTGTTAGTGCAGGAAACCACTTTTGCACTTGTATTAGTGTGGAAAAAACACTTTTTGCACTTGTGATAGTGTTGAAAAACCACTTTTCGCACTTGTGTTAGTGTTGAAAAACCACTTTTCACACTTGTGTTGGTGCAGGAAACCACTTTTGCACTTGTATTAGTGTGGAAAAACCACTTTTCGCACTTGTGTTAGTGTTGAAAAACCACTTTTCGCACTTGTGTTAGTGTTGAAAAACCACTTTTCGCACTTGTGTTGGTGCAGGAAACCACTTTTGCACTTGTATTAGTGTGGAAAAAACACTTTTCGCACGTGTGTTAGTGTTGAAAAACCACTTTTCGCACTTGTGTTAGTATTGAAAAACCACTTTTCGCACTTGTGTTAGTGTTGAAAAACCACTTTTCGCACTTCTGTTGGTGCAGGAAACCACTTTTCCACTTGTATTAGTGTGGAAAAAACACTTTTCGCACTTGTGTTAGTGTTGAAAAACCACTTTTCGCACTTGTGTTAGTGTTGAAAAACCACTTTTCGCACTTGTATTGGTGCAGGAAACCACTTTTGCACTTGTATTAGTGTGGAAAAAACACTTTTCGCATTTGTGTTATTGTTGAAAAACCACTTTTCGCACTTGTGTTAGTGTTGAAAAACCACTTTTCGCACTTGTATTGGTGCAGGAAACCACTTTTGCACTTGTATTAGTGTGGAAAAAACACTTTTTGCACTTGTGATAGTGTTGAAAAACCACTTTTCGCACTTGTGTTAGTGTTGAAAAATCACTTTTCGCACTTGTGTTTGTGCAGGAAACACTTTTGCACTTGTATTAGTGTGGAAAAACCACTTTTCGCACTTGTTTTAGTGTTGAAAAACCACTTTTCGCACTTGTATTACTGTGAAAAAACCACTTTTCGCACTTGTGTTAGTGTTGAAAAACCACTTTTCGCACCTGTGTTAGTGTTGAAAAACCAATTTTCGACTTGTGTTGGTGCAGGAAACCACTTTTGCACTTGTATTAGTGTGGAAAAAACACTTTTTGCACTTGTGATAGTGTTGAAAAACCACTTTTCGCACTTGTATTAGTTTGGAAAAACCACTTTTCGCACTTGTGTTAGTGTTGAAAAACCACTTTTCGCACTGCTGTTAGTGTTGAAAAACTACTTTTCGCACTTGTGTTGGTGCAAAAAACCACTTTTGCACTTGTATTAGTGCGGAAAAAACACTTTTTGCACTTGTGATAGTGTTGAAAAACCACTTTTCGCACTTGTGTTAGTGTTGAAAAACCACTTTTCACACTTGTGTTAGTGTTGAAAAACCACTTTTCGCACTTGTGTTAGTGTTGAAAAACCACTTTTCACACTTGTGTTGGTGCAGGAAACCACTTTTGCACTTGTATTAGTGTGGAAAAAACACTTTTTGCACTTGTGATAGTGTTGATAAACCACTTTTCGCACTTGTGTTAGTGTTGAAAAATCACTTTTCGCACTTGTGTTTGTGCAGAAAACCACTTTTGCACTTGTATTAGTGTGGAAAAACCACTTTTCGCACTTGTTTTAGTGTTGAAAAACCACTTTTCGCACTTGTATTAGTGTGAAAAAACCACTTTTCGCACTTGTGTTAGTGTTGAAAAACCACTTTTCGCACTTGTGTTAGTGTTGAAAAACCACTTTTCGCACTTGTGTTGGTGCAGGAAACCACTTTTGCACTTGTATTAGTGTGGGAAAAACACTTTTCGCACGTGTGTTAGTGTTGAAAAACCACTTTTCGCTCTTGTGTTAGTGTTGAAAAACCACTTTTCGCACTTGTGTTGGTGCAGGAAACCACTTTTGCACTTGTATTAGTGTGGAAAAAACACTTTTCGCACTTGTGTTAGTGTTGAAAAACCACTTTTCGCACTTGTGTTAGTGTTGAAAAACCACTTTTTGCACTTGTGTTGGTGCAGGAAACCACTTTTGCACTTGTATTAGTGTGGGAAAAACACTTTTCGCACGTGTGTTAGTGTTGAAAAACCACTTTTCGCACTTGTGTTAGTGTTGAAAAACCACTTTTCGCACTTGTGTTGGTGCAGGAAACCACTTTTGCACTTGTATTAGTGTGGAAAAAACACTTTTTGCACTTGTGAAAGTGTTGAAAAACCACTTTTCGCACTTGCGTTGGTGCAGGAAACCACTTTTGCACTTGTATTAGTGTGGAAAAACCACTTTTCGCACATGTGTTAGTGTTGAAAAACCACTTTTCGCACTTGTGTTAGTGTTGAAAAACCACTTTTCGCACTTGTGTTGGTGCAGGAAACCACTTTTGCACTTGTATTAGTGTGGAAAAACCACTTTTCGCACTTGTGTTAGTGTTGAAAAACCACTTTTCGCACTTGTGTTAGTGTTGAAAAACCACTTTCGCACTTGTGTTGGTGCAGGAAACCACTTTTGCACTTGTATTAGTGTGGAAAAAACACTTTCCGCACGTGTGTTAGTGTTGAAAAACCACTTTTCGCACTTGTGTTAGTGTTGAAAAACCACTTTTTGCACTTGTGTTTGTGTTGAAAAACCACTTTTCGCACTTGTGTTGGTGCAGGAAACCACTTTTGCACTTGTATTAGTGTGGAAAAAACACTTCGCACTTGTGTTAGTGTTGAAAAACCACTTTTCGCACTTGTGTTAGTGTTGAAAAACCACTTTTCGCACTTGTATTGGTGCAGGAAACAACTTTTCCACTTGTATTAGTGTGGAAAAAACACTTTTTGCACTTGTGATAGTGTTGAAAAACCACTTTTCGCACTTGTGTTAGTGTTGAAAAACCACTTTTTGCACTTGTGTTGGTGCAGGAAACCACTTTTGCACTTGTATTCATGTGGAAAAAACACTTTTTGCACTTGTGATAGTGTTGAAAAACCACTTTTCGCACTTGTGTTAGTGTTGAAAAATCACTTTTTGCACTTGTGTTTGTGCAGGAAACCACTTTTGCACTTGTATTAGTGTGGAAAAACCACTTTTCGCACTTGTTTTAGTGTTGAAAAACCACTTTTCGCACTTGTATTAGTGTGAAAAAACCACTTTTCGCACTTGTGTTAGTGTTGAAAAACCACTTTTCGCACCTGTGTTAGTGTTGAAAAACCAATTTTCGACTTGTGTTGGCGCAGGAAACCACTTTTGCACTTGTATTAGTGTGGAAAAAACACTTTTTGCACTTGTATTGGTGCAGGAAACAACTTTTCCACTTGTATTAGTGTGGAAAAAACACTTTTTGCACTTGTGATAGTGTTGAAAAACCACTTTTCGCACTTGTGTTATTGTTGAAAAACCACTTTTCGCACATGTGTTGGTGCAGGAAACCACTTTTGCACTTGTATTAGTGTGGAAAAAACACTTTTTGCATTTGTGATAGTGTTGAAAAACCACTTTTCGCACTTGTGTTGGTGCAGGAAACCTGTTTTGCATTTGTATTAGTGTGGAAAAAACACTTTTCGCACTTGTATTAGTGTTGAAAAAACACTTTTCGCACTTGTGTTAGTGTTGAAAAACCACTTTTCGCACTTGTGTTAGTGCAGGAAACCACTTTTGCACTTGTATTAGTGTGGAAAAAACACTTTTTGCACTTGTGATAGTGTTGAAAAACCACTTTTCGCACTTGTGTTAGTGTTGAAAAACCACTTTTCACACTTGTGTTGGTGCAGGAAACCACTTTTGCACTTGTATTAGTGTGGAAAAACCACTTTTCGCACTTGTGTTGGTGCAGGAAACCACTTTTGCACTTGTATTAGTGTGGAAAAAACACTTTTCGCACGTGTGTTAGTGTTGAAAAACCACTTTTCGCACTTGTGTTAGTATTGAAAAACCACTTTTCGCACTTGTGTTAGTGTTGAAAAACCACTTTTCGCACTTGTGTTGGTGCAGGAAACCACTTTTCCACTTGTATTAGTGTGGAAAAAACACTTTTCGCACTTGTGTTAGTGTTGAAAAACCACTTTTCGCACTTGTGTTAGTATTGAAAAACCACTTTTCGCACTTGTATTGGTGCAGGAAACCACTTTTGCACTTGTATTAGTGTGGAAAAAACACTTTTCGCATTTGTGTTATTGTTGAAAAACCACTTTTCGCACTTGTGTTAGTGTTGAAAAACCACTTTTCGCACTTGTATTGGTGCAGGAAACCACTTTTGCACTTGTATTAGTGTGGAAAAAACACTTTTTGCACTTGTGATAGTGTTGATAAACCACTTTTCGCACTTGTGTTAGTGTTGAAAAATCACTTTTCGCACTTGTGTTTGTGCAGAAAACCACTTTTGCACTTGTATTAGTGTGGAAAAACCACTTTTCGCACTTGTTTTAGTGTTGAAAAACCACTTTTCGCACTTGTATTAGTGTGAAAAAACCACTTTTCGCACTTGTGTTAGTGTTGAAAAACCACTTTTCGCACTTGTGTTAGTGTTGAAAAACCACTTTTCGCACTTGTGTTGGTGCAGGAAACCACTTTTGCACTTGCATTAGTGTGGGAAAAACACTTTTCGCACGTGTGTTAGTGTTGAAAAACCACTTTTCGCTCTTGTGTTAGTGTTGAAAAACCACTTTTCGCACTTGTGTTGGTGCAGGAAACCACTTTTGCACTTGTATTAGTGTGGAAAAAACACTTTTCGCACTTGTGTTAGTGTTGAAAAACCACTTTTCGCACTTGTGTTAGTGTTGAAAAACCACTTTTTGCACTTGTGTTGGTGCAGGAAACCACTTTTGCACTTGTATTAGTGTGGGAAAAACACTTTTCGCACGTGTGTTAGTGTTGAAAAACCACTTTTCGCACTTGTGTTAGTGTTGAAAAACCACTTTTCGCACTTGTGTTGGTGCAGGAAACCACTTTTGCACTTGTATTAGTGTGGAAAAAACACTTTTTGCACTTGTGAAAGTGTTGAAAAACCACTTTTCGCACTTGTGTTGGTGCAGGAAACCACTTTTGCACTTGTATTAGTGTGGAAAAACCACTTTTCGCACATGTGTTAGTGTTGAAAAACCACTTTTCGCACTTGTGTTAGTGTTGAAAAACCACTTTTCGCACTTGTGTTGGTGCAGGAAACCACTTTTGCACTTGTATTAGTGTGGAAAAACCACTTTTCGCACTTGTGTTAGTGTTGAAAAACCACTTTTCGCACTTGTGTTAGTGTTGAAAAACCACTTTCGCACTTGTGTTGGTGCAGGAAACCACTTTTGCACTTGTATTAGTGTGGAAAAAACACTTTTCGCACGTGTGTTAGTGTTGAAAAACCACTTTTCGCACTTGTGTTAGTGTTGAAAAACCACTTTTTGCACTTGTGTTTGTGTTGAAAAACCACTTTTCGCACTTGTGTTGGTGCAGGAAACCACTTTTGCACTTGTATTAGTGTGGAAAAAACACTTCGCACTTGTGTTAGTGTTGAAAAACCACTTTTCGCACTTGTGTTAGTGTTGAAAAACCACTTTTCGCACTTGTATTGGTGCAGGAAACAACTTTTCCACTTGTATTAGTGTGGAAAAAACACTTTTTGCACTTGTGATAGTGTTGAAAAACCACTTTTTGCACTTGTGTTGGTGCAGGAAACCACTTTTGCACTTGTATTCATGTGGAAAAAACACTTTTTGCACTTGTGATAGTGTTGAAAAACCACTTTTCGCACTTGTGTTAGTGTTGAAAAATCACTTTTTGCACTTGTGTTTGTGCAGGAAACCACTT
Source organism: Myxine glutinosa (assembly GCF_964187855.1). Taxonomy (NCBI): domain Eukaryota; kingdom Metazoa; phylum Chordata; class Myxini; order Myxiniformes; family Myxinidae; genus Myxine; species Myxine glutinosa. Next base: position 153,146 of record NW_027616701.1, read on the forward strand.
TTGCACTTGTATTAGTGTGGAAAAACCACTTTTCGCACTTGTTTTAGTGTTGAAAAACCACTTTTCGCACTTGTATTAGTGTGAAAAAACCACTTTTCGCACTTGTGTTAGTGTTGAAAAACCACTTTTCGCACCTGTGTTAGTGTTGAAAAACCAATTTTCGACTTGTGTTGGCGCAGGAAACCACTTTTGCACTTGTATTAGTGTGGAAAAAACACTTTTTGCACTTGTATTGGTGCAGGAAACAACTTTTCCACTTGTATTAGTGTGGAAAAAACACTTTTTGCACTTGTGATAGTGTTGAAAAACCACTTTTCGCACTTGTGTTATTGTTGAAAAACCACTTTTCGCACATGTGTTGGTGCAGGAAACCACTTTTGCACTTGTATTAGTGTGGAAAAAACACTTTTTGCATTTGTGATAGTGTTGAAAAACCACTTTTCGCACTTGTGTTGGTGCAGGAAACCTGTTTTGCATTTGTATTAGTGTGGAAAAAACACTTTTCGCACTTGTATTAGTGTTGAAAAAACACTTTTCGCACTTGTGTTAGTGTTGAAAAACCACTTTTCGCACTTGTGTTAGTGCAGGAAACCACTTTTGCACTTGTATTAGTGTGGAAAAAACACTTTTTGCACTTGTGATAGTGTTGAAAAACCACTTTTCGCACTTGTGTTAGTGTTGAAAAACCACTTTTCACACTTGTGTTGGTGCAGGAAACCACTTTTGCACTTGTATTAGTGTGGAAAAACCACTTTTTGCACTTGTGTTAGTGTTGAAAAACCACTTTTCGCACTTGTGTTAGTGTTGAAAAACCACTTTTCGCACTTGTGTTGGTGCAGGAAACCACTTTTGCACTTGTATTAGTGTGGAAAAAACACTTTTCGCACGTGTGTTAGTGTTGAAAAACCACTTTTCGCACTTGTGTTAGTATTGAAAAACCACTTTTCGCACTTGTGTTAGTGTTGAAAAACCACTTTTCGCACTTGTGTTGGTGCAGGAAACCACTTTTCCACTTGTATTAGTGTGGAAAAAACACTTTTCGCACTTGTGTTAGTGTTGAAAAACCACTTTTCGCACTTGTGTTAGTATTGAAAAACCACTTTTCGCACTTGTATTGGTGCAGGAAACCACTTTTGCACTTGTATTAGTGTGGAAAAAACACTTTTCGCATTTGTGTTATTGTTGAAAAACCACTTTTCGCACTTGTGTTAGTGTTGAAAAACCACTTTTCGCACTTGTATTGGTGCAGGAAACCACTTTTGCACTTGTATTAGTGTGGAAAAAACACTTTTTGCACTTGTGATAGTGTTGAAAAACCACTTTTCGCACTTGTGTTAGTGTTGAAAAATCACTTTTCGCACTTGTGTTTGTGCAGGAAACACTTTTGCACTTGTATTAGTGTGGAAAAACCACTTTTCGCACTTGTTTTAGTGTTGAAAAACCACTTTTCGCACTTGTATTACTGTGAAAAAACCACTTTTCGCACTTGTGTTAGTGTTGAAAAACCACTTTTCGCACCTGTGTTAGTGTTGAAAAACCAATTTTCGACTTGTGTTGGTGCAGGAAACCACTTTTGCACTTGTATTAGTGTGGAAAAAACACTTTTTGCACTTGTGATAGTGTTGAAAAACCACTTTTCGCACTTGCATTAGTTTGGAAAAACCACTTTTCGCACTTGTGTTAGTGTTGAAAAACCACTTTTCGCACTGCTGTTAGTGTTGAAAAACCACTTTTCGCACTTGTGTTGGTGCAATAAACCACTTTTGCACTTGTATTAGTGCGGAAAAAACACTTTTTGCACTTGTGATAGTGTTGAAAAACCACTTTTCGTACTTGTGTTAGTGTTGAAAAACCACTTTTCACACTTGTGTTAGTGTTGAAAAACCACTTTTCGCACTTGTGTTAGTGTTGAAAAACCACTTTTCACACTTGTGTTGGTGCAGGAAACCACTTTTGCACTTGTATTAGTGTGGAAAAAACACTTTTTGCACTTGTGATAGTGTTGAAAAACCACTTTTCGGACTTGTGTCAGTGTTGAAAAACCACTTTTCGCACTTGTGTTGGTGCAGGAAACCACTTTTGCACTTGTATTAGTGTGGAAAAAACACTTTTTGCACTTGTGATAGTGTTGAAAAACCACTTTTCGCACTTGTGTTAGTGTTGAAAAATCACTTTTCGCACTTGTGTTTGTGCAGGAAACCACTTTTGCACTTGTATTAGTGTGGAAAAACCACTTTTCGCACTTGTTTTAGTGTTGAAAAACCACTTTTCGCACTTGTATTAGTGTGAAAAAACCACTTTTCGCACTTGTGTTAGTGTTGAAAAACCACTTTTCGCACCTGTGTTAGTGTTGAAAAACCAATTTTCGACTTGTGTTGGTGCAGGAAACCACTTTTGCACTTGTGTTAGTGTGGAAAAAACACTTTTTGCACTTGTGATAGTGTTGAAAAACCACTTTTCGCACTTGTATTAGTTTGGAAAAACCACTTTTCGCACTTGTGTTAGTGTTGAAAAACCACTTTTCGCACTGGTGTTAGTGTTGAAAAACCACTTTTCGCACTTGTGTTGGTGCAATAAACCACTTTTGCACTTGTATTAGTGTGGAAAAAACACTTTTTGCACTTGTGATAGTGTTGAAAAACCACTTTTCGCACCTGTGTTAGTGTTGAAAAACCACTTTTCACACTTGTGTTAGTGTTGAAAAACCACTTTTCGCACTTGTGTTAGTGTTGAAAAACCACTTTTCACAATTGTGTTGGTGCAGGAAACCACTTTTGCACTTGTATTAGTGTGCAAAAAACACTTTTTGCACTTGTGATAGTGTTGATAAACCACTTTTCGCACTTGTGTTAGTGTTGAAAAATCACTTTTTGCACTTGTGTTTGTGCAGGAAACCACTTTTGCACTTGTATTAGTGTGAAAAAACCACTTTTCGCACTTGTTTTAGTGTTGAAAAAACACTTTTCGCACTTGTATTAGTGTGAAAAAACCACTTTTCGCACTTGTGTTAGTGTTGAAAAACCACTTTTCGCTCTTGTGTTAGTGTTGAAAAACCACTTTTCGCACTTGTGTTGGTGCAGGAAACCACTTTTGCACTTGTATTAGTGTGGGAAAAACACTTTTCGCACGTGTGTTAGTGTTGAAAAACCACTTTTCGCACTTGTGTTAGTGCAGGAAACCACTTTTGCACTTGTATTAGTGTGGAAAAAACTTTTTGCACTTGTGATAGTGTTGAAAAACCACTTTTCTCACTTGTGTTAGTGTTGAAAAACCACTTTTCGCACTTGTGTTGGTGCAGGAAACCACTTTTGCACTTGTATTAGTGTGGAAAAACCACTTTTCGCACTTGTGTTAGTGTTGAAAAACCACTTTTCGCACTTGTGTTAGTGTTGAAAAACCACTTTTCGCACTTGTGTTGGTGCAGGAAACCACTTTTGCACTTGTATTAGTGTGGAAAAACCACTTTTTGCACTTGTGTTAGTGTTGAAAAACCACTTTTCGCACTTGTATTGGTGCAGGAAACAACTTTTCCACTTGTATTAGTGTGGAAAAAACACTTTTTGCACTTGTGATAGTGTTGAAAAACCACTTTTCGGACTTGTGTTAGTGTTGAAAAACCACTTTTCGCACTTGTGTTGGTGCAGGAAACCACTTTTGCACTTGTATTAGTGTGGAAAAAACACTTTTTGCACTTGTGATAGTGTTGAAAAACCACTTTTCGCACTTGTGTTAGTGTTGAAAAATCACTTTTCGCACTTGTGTTTGTGCAGGAAACCACTTTTGCACTTGTATTAGTGTGGAAAAACCACTTTTCGCACTTGTTTTAGTGTTGAAAAACCACTTTTCGCACTTGTATTAGTGTGAAAAAACCACTTTTCGCACTTGTGTTAGTGTTGAAAAACCACTTTTCGCACCTGTGTTAGTGTTGAAAAACCACTTTTTGCACTTGTGTTGGTGCAGGAAACCACTTTTGCACTTGTATTCATGTGGAAAAAACACTTTTTGCACTTGTGATAGTGTTGAAAAACCACTTTTCGCACTTGTATTAGTTTGGAAAAACCACTTTTCGCACTTGTGTTAGTGTTGAAAAACCACTTTTCGCACTTGTGTTGGTGCAATAAACCACTTTTGCACTTGTATTAGTGTGGAAAAAACACTTTTTGCACTTGTGATAGTGTTGAAAAACCACTTTTCGCACCTGTGTTAGTGTTGAAAAACCACTTTTCACACTTGTGTTAGTGTTGAAAAACCACTTTTCGCACTTGTGTTAGTGTTGAAAAACCACTTTTCACACTTGTGTTGGTGCAGGAAACCACTTTTGCACTTGTATTAGTGTGCAAAAAACACTTTTCGCACTTGTGTTGGTGCAGGAAACCACTTTTGCACTTGTATTAGTGTGGAAAAAAACACTTCACACTTGTGTTAGTGTTGAAAAACCACTTTTCGCACTTGTGTTAGTGTTGAAAAACCACTTTTCGCACTTGTATTGGTGCAGGAAACAACTTTTCCACTTGTATTAGTGTGGAAAAAACACTTTTTGCACTTGTGATAGTGTTGAAAAACCACTTTTCGCACTTGTGTTAGTGTTGAAAAACCACTTTTTGCACTTGTGTTGGTGCAGGAAACCACTTTTGCACTTGTATTCATGTGGAAAAAACACTTTTTGCACTTGTGATAGTGTTGAAAAACCACTTTTCGCACTTGTGTTTGTGCAGGAAACCACTTTTGCACTTGTATTAGTGTGGAAAAACCACTTTTCGCACTTGTTTTAGTGTTGAAAAACCACTTTTCGCACTTGTATTAGTGTGAAAAAACCACTTTTCGCACTTGTGTTAGTGTTGAAAAACCACTTTTCGCACCTGTGTTAGTGTTGAAAAACCAATTTTCGACTTGTGTTGGCGCAGGAAACCACTTTTGCACTTGTATTAGTGTGGAAAAAACACTTTTTGCACTTGTGATAGTGTTGAAAAACCACTTTTCGCACTTGTGTTATTGTTGAAAAACCACTTTTCGCACATGTGTTGGTGCAGGAAACCACTTTTGCACTTGTATTAGTGTGGAAAAAACACTTTTTGCATTTGTGATAGTGTTGAAAAACCACTTTTCGCACTTGTGTTGGTGCAGGAAACCTGTTTTGCATTTGTATTAGTGTGGAAAAAACACTTTTCGCACTTGTGTTAGTGTTGAAAAAACACTTTTCGCACTTGTGTTAGTGTTGAAAAACCACTTTTCGCACTTGTGTTAGTGCAGGAAACCACTTTTGCACTTGTATTAGTGTGGAAAAAACACTTTTTGCACTTGTGATAGTGTTGAAAAACCACTTTTCGCACTTGTGTTAGTGTTGAAAAACCACTTTTCACACTTGTGTTGGTGCAGGAAACCACTTTTGCACTTGTATTAGTGTGGAAAAACCACTTTTCGCACTTGTGTTAGTGTTGAAAAACCACTTTTCGCACTTGTGTTAGTGTTGAAAAACCACTTTTCGCACTTGTGTTGGTGCAGGAAACCACTTTTGCACTTGTATTAGTGTGGAAAAAACACTTTTCGCACGTGTGTTAGTGTTGAAAAACCACTTTTCGCACTTGTGTTAGTATTGAAAAACCACTTTTCGCACTTGTGTTAGTGTTGAAAAACCACTTTTCGCACTTGTGTTGGTGCAGGAAACCACTTTTGCACTTGTATTAGTGTGGAAAAAACACTTTTTGCACTTGTGATAGTGTTGAAAAACCACTTTTCGCACTTGTGTTAGTGTTGAAAAATCACTTTTCGCACTTGTGTTTGTGCAGGAAACACTTTTGCACTTGTATTAGTGTGGAAAAACCACTTTTCGCACTTGTTTTAGTGTTGAAAAACCACTTTTCGCACTTGTATTACTGTGAAAAAACCACTTTTCGCACTTGTGTTAGTGTTGAAAAACCACTTTTCGCACCTGTGTTAGTGTTGAAAAACCAATTTTCGACTTGTGTTGGTGCAGGAAACCACTTTTGCACTTGTATTAGTGTGGAAAAAACACTTTTTGCACTTGAGATAGTGTTGAAAAACCACTTTTCGCACTTGTATTAGTGTGGAAAAAACACTTTTTGCACTTGTGATAGTGTTGATAAACCACTTTTCGCACTTGTGTTAGTGTTGAAAAATCACTTTTCGCACTTGTGTTTGTGCAGAAAACCACTTTTGCACTTGTATTAGTGTGGAAAAACCACTTTTCGCACTTGTTTTAGTGTTGAAAAACCACTTTTCGCACTTGTATTAGTGTGAAAAAACCACTTTTCGCACTTGTGTTAGTGTTGAAAAACCACTTTTCGCACTTGTGTTAGTGTTGAAAAACCACTTTTCGCACTTGTGTTGGTGCAGGAAACCACTTTTGCACTTGTATTAGTGTGGGAAAAACACTTTTCGCACGTGTGTTAGTGTTGAAAAACCACTTTTCGCACTTGTGTTAGTGTTGAAAAACCACTTTTCGCACTTGTGTTGGTGCAGGAAACCACTTTTGCACTTGTATTAGTGTGGAAAAAACACTTTTCGCACTTGTGTTAGTGTTGAAAAACCACTTTTCGCACTTGTGTTAGTGTTGAAAAACCACTTTTTGCACTTGTGTTGGTGCAGGAAACCACTTTTGCACTTGTATTAGTGTGGGAAAAACACTTTTCGCACGTGTGTTAGTGTTGAAAAACCACTTTTCGCACTTGTGTTAGTGTTGAAAAACCACTTTTCGCACTTGTGTTGGTGCAGGAAACCACTTTTGCACTTGTATTAGTGTGGAAAAAACACTTTTTGCACTTGTGAAAGTGTTGAAAAACCACTTTTCGCACTTGTGTTGGTGCAGGAAACCACTTTTGCACTTGTATTAGTGTGGAAAAACCACTTTTCGCACATGTGTTAGTGTTGAAAAACCACTTTTCGCACTTGTGTTAGTGTTGAAAAACCACTTTTCGCACTTGTGTTGGTGCAGGAAACCACTTTTGCACTTGTATTAGTGTGGAAAAACCACTTTTCGCACTTGTGTTAGTGTTGAAAAACCACTTTTCGCACTTGTGTTAGTGTTGAAAAACCACTTTCGCACTTGTGTTGGTGCAGGAAACCACTTTTGCACTTGTATTAGTGTGGAAAAAACACTTTTCGCACGTGTGTTAGTGTTGAAAAACCACTTTTCGCACTTGTGTTAGTGTTGAAAAACCACTTTTTGCACTTGTGTTTGTGTTGAAAAACCACTTTTCGCACTTGTGTTGGTGCAGGAAACCACTTTTGCACTTGTATTAGTGTGGAAAAAACACTTCGCACTTGTGTTAGTGTTGAAAAACCACTTTTCGCACTTGTGTTAGTGTTGAAAAACCACTTTTCGCACTTGTATTGGTGCAGGAAACAACTTTTCCACTTGTATTAGTGTGGAAAAAACACTTTTTGCACTTGTGATAGTGTTGAAAAACCACTTTTCGCACTTGTGTTAGTGTTGAAAAACCACTTTTTGCACTTGTGTTGGTGCAGGAAACCACTTTTGCACTTGTATTCATGTGGAAAAAACACTTTTTGCACTTGTGATAGTGTTGAAAAACCACTTTTCGCACTTGTGTTAGTGTTGAAAAATCACTTTTTGCACTTGTGTTTGTGCAGGAAACCACTTTTGCACTTGTATTAGTGTGGAAAAACCACTTTTCGCACTTGTTTTAGTGTTGAAAATCCACTTTTCGCACTTGTATTAGTTTGAAAAAACCACTTTTCGCACTTGTGTTAGTGTTGAAAAACCACTTTTCGCACCTGTGTTAGTGTTGAAAAACCAATTTTCGACTTGTGTTGGCGCAGGAAACCACTTTTGCACTTGTATTAGTGTGGAAAAAACACTTTTTGCACTTGTATTGGTGCAGGAAACAACTTTTCCACTTGTATTAGTGTGGAAAAAACACTTTTTGCACTTGTGATAGTGTTGAAAAACCACTTTTCGCACTTGTGTTATTGTTGAAAAACCACTTTTCGCACATGTGTTGGTGCAGGAAACCACTTTTGCACTTGTATTAGTGTGGAAAAAACACTTTTTGCATTTGTGATAGTGTTGAAAAACCACTTTTCGCACTTGTGTTGGTGCAGGAAACCTGTTTTGCATTTGTATTAGTGTGGAAAAAACACTTTTCGCACTTGTGTTAGTGTTGAAAAAACACTTTTCGCACTTGTGTTAGTGTTGAAAAACCACTTTTCGCACTTGTGTTAGTGCAGGAAACCACTTTTGCACTTGTATTAGTGTGGAAAAAACACTTTTTGCACTTGTGATAGTGTTGAAAAACCACTTTTCGCACTTGTGTTAGTGTTGAAAAACCACTTTTCACACTTGTGTTGGTGCAGGAAACCACTTTTGCACTTGTATTAGTGTGGAAAAACCACTTTTTGCACTTGTGTTAGTGTTGAAAAACCACTTTTCGCACTTGTGTTAGTGTTGAAAAACCACTTTTCGCACTTGTGTTGGTGCAGGAAACCACTTTTGCACTTGTATTAGTGTGGAAAAAACACTTTTCGCACGTGTGTTAGTGTTGAAAAACCACTTTTCGCACTTGTGTTAGTATTGAAAAACCACTTTTCGCACTTGTGTTAGTGTTGAAAAACCACTTTTCGCACTTGTGTTGGTGCAGGAAACCACTTTTCCACTTGTATTAGTGTGGAAAAAACACTTTTCGCACTTGTGTTAGTGTTGAAAAACCACTTTTCGCACTTGTGTTAGTATTGAAAAACCACTTTTCGCACTTGTATTGGTGCAGGAAACCACTTTTGCACTTGTATTAGTGTGGAAAAAACACTTTTCGCATTTGTGTTATTGTTGAAAAACCACTTTTCGCACTTGTGTTAGTGTTGAAAAACCACTTTTCGCACTTGTATTGGTGCAGGAAACCACTTTTGCACTTGTATTAGTGTGGAAAAAACACTTTTTGCACTTGTGATAGTGTTGAAAAACCACTTTTCGCACTTGTGTTAGTGTTGAAAAATCACTTTTCGCACTTGTGTTTGTGCAGGAAACACTTTTGCACTTGTATTAGTGTGGAAAAACCACTTTTCGCACTTGTTTTAGTGTTGAAAAACCACTTTTCGCACTTGTATTACTGTGAAAAAACCACTTTTCGCACTTGTGTTAGTGTTGAAAAACCACTTTTCGCACCTGTGTTAGTGTTGAAAAACCAATTTTCGACTTGTGTTGGTGCAGGAAACCACTTTTGCACTTGTATTAGTGTGGAAAAAACACTTTTTGCACTTGTGATAGTGTTGAAAAACCACTTTTCGCACTTGTATTAGTTTGGAAAAACCACTTTTCGCACTTGTGTTAGTGTTGAAAAACCACTTTTCGCACTTGTGTTGGTGCAGGAAACCACTTTTGCACTTGTATTAGTGTGGAAAAACCACTTTTCGCACTTGTTTTAGTGTTGAAAAACCACTTTTCGCACTTGTATTAGTGTGAAAAAACCACTTTTCGCACTTGTGTTAGTGTTGAAAAACCACTTTTCGCACCTGTGTTAGTGTTGAAAAACCAATTTTCGACTTGTGTTGGCGCAGGAAACCACTTTTGCACTTGTATTAGTGTGGAAAAAACACTTTTTGCACTTGTGATAGTGTTGAAAAACCACTTTTCGCACTTGTGTTATTGTTGAAAAACCACTTTTCGCACATGTGTTGGTGCAGGAAACCACTTTTGCACTTGTATTAGTGTGGAAAAAAACACTTTTTGCATTTGTGATAGTGTTGAAAAACCACTTTTCGCACTTGTGTTGGTGCAGGAAACCTGTTTTGCATTTGTATTAGTGTGGAAAAAACACTTTTCGCACTTGTGTTAGTGTTGAAAAAACACTTTTCGCACTTGTGTTAGTGTTGAAAAACCACTTTTCGCACTTGTGTTAGTGCAGGAAACCACTTTTGCACTTGTATTAGTGTGGAAAAAACACTTTTTGCACTTGTGATAGTGTTGAAAAACCACTTTTCGCACTTGTGTTAGTGTTGAAAAACCACTTTTCACACTTGTGTTGGTGCAGGAAACCACTTTTGCACTTGTATTAGTGTGGAAAAACCACTTTTCGCACTTGTGTTAGTGTTGAAAAACCACTTTTCGCACTTGTGTTAGTGTTGAAAAACCACTTTTCGCACTTGTGTTGGTGCAGGAAACCACTTTTGCACTTGTATTAGTGTGGAAAAAACACTTTTCGCACGTGTGTTAGTGTTGAAAAACCACTTTTCGCACTTGTGTTAGTATTGAAAAACCACTTTTCGCACTTGTGTTAGTGTTGAAAAACCACTTTTCGCACTTGTGTTGGTGCAGGAAACCACTTTTCCACTTGTATTAGTGTGGAAAAAACACTTTTCGCACTTGTGTTAGTGTTGAAAAACCACTTTTCGCACTTGTGTTAGTGTTGAAAAACCACTTTTCGCACTTGTATTGGTGCAGGAAACCACTTTTGCACTTGTATTAGTGTGGAAAAAACACTTTTCGCATTTGTGTTATTGTTGAAAAACCACTTTTCGCACTTGTGTTAGTGTTGAAAAACCACTTTTCGCACTTGTATTGGTGCAGGAAACCACTTTTGCACTTGTATTAGTGTGGAAAAAACACTTTTTGCACTTGTGATAGTGTTGAAAAACCACTTTTCGCACTTGTGTTAGTGTTGAAAAATCACTTTTCGCACTTGTGTTTGTGCAGGAAACACTTTTGCACTTGTATTAGTGTGGAAAAACCACTTTTCGCACTTGTTTTAGTGTTGAAAAACCACTTTTCGCACTTGTATTACTGTGAAAAAACCACTTTTCGCACTTGTGTTAGTGTTGAAAAACCACTTTTCGCACCTGTGTTAGTGTTGAAAAACCAATTTTCGACTTGTGTTGGTGCAGGAAACCACTTTTGCACTTGTATTAGTGTGGAAAAAACACTTTTTGCACTTGAGATAGTGTTGAAATACCACTTTTCGCACTTGTATTAGTTTGGAAAAACCACTTTTCGCACTTGTGTTAGTGTTGAAAAACCACTTTTCGCACTGCTGTTAGTGTTGAAAAACCACTTTTCGCACTTGTGTTGGTGCAATAAACCACTTTTGCACTTGTATTAGTGCGGAAAAAACACTTTTTGCACTTGTGATAGTGTTGAAAAACCACTTTTCGCACTTGTGTTAGTGTTGAAAAACCACTTTTCACACTTGTGTTAGTGTTGAAAAACCACTTTTCGCACTTGTGTTAGTGTTGAAAAACCACTTTTCACACTTGTGTTGGTGCAGGAAACCACTTTTGCACTTGTATTAGTGTGGAAAAAACACTTTTTGCACTTGTGATAGTGTTGATAAACCACTTTTCGCACTTGTGTTAGTGTTGAAAAATCACTTTTCGCACTTGTGTTTGTGCAGAAAACCACTTTTGCACTTGTATTAGTGTGGAAAAACCACTTTTCGCACTTGTTTTAGTGTTGAAAAACCACTTTTCGCACTTGTATTAGTGTGAAAAAACCACTTTTCGCACCTGTGTTAGTGTTGAAAAACCACTTTTCGCACTTGTGTTAGTGTTGAAAAACCACTTTTCGCACTTGTGTTGGTGCAGGAAACCACTTTTGCACTTGTATTAGTGTGGGAAAAACACTTTTCGCACGTGTGTTAGTGTTGAAAAACCACTTTTCGCACTTGTGTTAGTGTTGAAAAACCACTTTTCGCACTTGTGTTGGTGCAGGAAACCACTTTTGCACTTGTATTAGTGTGGAAAAAACACTTTTCGCACTTGTGTTAGTGTTGAAAAACCACTTTTCGCACTTGTGTTAGTGTTGAAAAACCACTTTTTGCACTTGTGTTGGTGCAGGAAACCACTTTTGCACTTGTATTAGTGTGGGAAAAACACTTTTCGCACGTGTGTTAGTGTTGAAAAACCACTTTTCGCACTTGTGTTAGTGTTGAAAAACCACTTTTCGCACTTGTGTTGGTGCAGGAAACCACTTTTGCACTTGTATTAGTGTGGAAAAAACACTTTTTGCACTTGTGAAAGTGTTGAAAAACCACTTTTCGCACTTGTGTTGGTGCAGGAAACCACTTTTGCACTTGTATTAGTGTGGAAAAACCACTTTTCGCACATGTGTTAGTGTTGAAAAACCACTTTTCGCACTTGTGTTAGTGTTGAAAAACCACTTTTCGCACTTGTGTTGGTGCAGGAAACCACTTTTGCACTTGTATTAGTGTGGAAAAACCACTTTTCGCACTTGTGTTAGTGTTGAAAAACCACTTTTCGCACTTGTGTTAGTGTTGAAAAACCACTTTCGCACTTGTGTTGGTGCAGGAAACCACTTTTGCACTTGTATTAGTGTGGAAAAAACACTTTTCGCACGTGTGTTAGTGTTGAAAAACCACTTTTCGCACTTGTGTTAGTGTTGAAAAACCACTTTTTGCACTTGTGTTTGTGTTGAAAAACCACTTTTCGCACTTGTGTTGGTGCAGGAAACCACTTTTGCACTTGTATTAGTGTGGAAAAAACACTTCGCACTTGTGTTAGTGTTGAAAAACCACTTTTCGCACTTGTGTTAGTGTTGAAAAACTACTTTTCGCACTTGTATTGGTGCAGGAAACAACTTTTCCACTTGTATTAGTGTGGAAAAAACACTTTTTGCACTTGTGATAGTGTTGAAAAACCACTTTTCGCACTTGTGTTAGTGTTGAAAAACCACTTTTTGCACTTGTGTTGGTGCAGGAAACCACTTTTGCACTTGTATTCATGTGGAAAAAACACTTTTTGCACTTGTGATAGTGTTGAAAAACCACTTTTCGCACTTGTGTTAGTGTTGAAAAATCACTTTTTGCACTTGTGTTTGTGCAGGAAACCACTTTTGCACTTGTATTAGTGTGGAAAAACCACTTTTTGCACTTGTTTTAGTGTTGAAAAACCACTTTTCGCACTTGTATTAGTTTGAAAAAACCACTTTTCGCACTTGTGTTAGTGTTGAAAAACCACTTTTCGCACCTGTGTTAGTGTTGAAAAACCAATTTTCGACTTGTGTTGGCGCAGGAAACCACTTTTGCACTTGTATTAGTGTGGAAAAAACACTTTTTGCACTTGTATTGGTGCAGGAAACAACTTTTCCACTTGTATTAGTGTGGAAAAAACACTTTTTGCACTTGTGATAGTGTTGAAAAACCACTTTTCGCACTTGTGTTATTGTTGAAAAACCACTTTTCGCACATGTGTTGGTGCAGGAAACCACTTTTGCACTTGTATTAGTGTGGAAAAAACACTTTTTGCATTTGTGATAGTGTTGAAAAACCACTTTTCGCACTTGTGTTGGTGCAGGAAACCTGTTTTGCATTTGTATTAGTGTGGAAAAAACACTTTTCGCACTTGTGTTAGTGTTGAAAAAACACTTTTCGCACTTGTGTTAGTGTTGAAAAACCACTTTTCGCACTTGTGTTAGTGCAGGAAACCACTTTTGCACTTGTATTAGTGTGGAAAAAACACTTTTTGCACTTGTGATAGTGTTGAAAAACCACTTTTCGCACTTGTGTTAGTGTTGAAAAACCACTTTTCACACTTGTGTTGGTGCAGGAAACCACTTTTGCACTTGTATTAGTGTGGAAAAACCACTTTTTGCACTTGTGTTAGTGTTGAAAAACCACTTTTCGCACTTGTGTTAGTGTTGAAAAACCACTTTTCGCACTTGTGTTGGTGCAGGAAACCACTTTTGCACTTGTATTAGTGTGGAAAAAACACTTTTCGCACGTGTGTTAGTGTTGAAAAACCACTTTTCGCACTTGTGTTAGTATTGAAAAACCACTTTTCGCACTTGTGTTAGTGTTGAAAAACCACTTTTCGCACTTGTGTTGGTGCAGGAAACCACTTTTCCACTTGTATTAGTGTGGAAAAAACACTTTTCGCACTTGTGTTAGTGTTGAAAAACCACTTTTCGCACTTGTGTTAGTATTGAAAAACCACTTTTCGCACTTGTATTGGTGCAGGAAACCACTTTTGCACTTGTATTAGTGTGGAAAAAACACTTTTCGCATTTGTGTTATTGTTGAAAAACCACTTTTCGCACTTGTGTTAGTGTTGAAAAACCACTTTTCGCACTTGTATTGGTGCAGGAAACCACTTTTGCACTTGTATTAGTGTGGAAAAAACACTTTTTGCACTTGTGATAGTGTTGAAAAACCACTTTTCGCACTTGTGTTAGTGTTGAAAAATCACTTTTCGCACTTGTGTTTGTGCAGGAAACACTTTTGCACTTGTATTAGTGTGGAAAAACCACTTTTCGCACTTGTTTTAGTGTTGAAAAACCACTTTTCGCACTTGTATTACTGTGAAAAAACCACTTTTCGCACTTGTGTTAGTGTTGAAAAACCACTTTTCGCACCTGTGTTAGTGTTGAAAAACCAATTTTCGACTTGTGTTGGTGCAGGAAACCACTTTTGCACTTGTATTAGTGTGGAAAAAACACTTTTTGCACTTGTGATAGTGTTGAAAAACCACTTTTCGCACTTGTATTAGTTTGGAAAAACCACTTTTCGCACTTGTGTTAGTGTTGAAAAACCACTTTTCGCACTGCTGTTAGTGTTGAAAAACCACTTTTCACACTTGTGTTGGTGCAATAAACCACTTTTGCACTTGTATTAGTGCGGAAAAAACACTTTTTGCACTTGTGATAGTGTTGAAAAACCACTTTTCGCACTTGTGTTAGTGTTGAAAAACCACTTTTCACACTTGTGTTAGTGTTGAAAAACCACTTTTCGCACTTGTGTTAGTGTTGAAAAACCACTTTTCACACTTGTGTTGGTGCAGGAAACCACTTTTGCACTTGTATTAGTGTGGAAAAAACACTTTTTGCACTTGTGATAGTGTTGATAAACCACTTTTCGCACTTGTGTTAGTGTTGAAAAATCACTTTCCGCACTTGTGTTTGTGCAGAAAACCACTTTTGCACTTGTATTAGTGTGGAAAAACCACTTTTCGCACTTGTTTTAGTGTTGAAAAACCACTTTTCGCACTTGTATTAGTGTGAAAAAACCACTTTTCGCACTTGTGTTAGTGTTGAAAAACCACTTTTCGCACTTGTGTTAGTGTTGAAAAACCACTTTTCGCACTTGTGTTGGTGCAGGAAACCACTTTTGCACTTGTATTAGTGTGGGAAAAACACTTTTCGCACGTGTGTTAGTGTTGAAAAACCACTTTTCGCACTTGTGTTAGTGTTGAAAAACCACTTTTCGCACTTGTGTTGGTGCAGGAAACCACTTTTGCACTTGTATTAGTGTGGAAAAAACACTTTTCGCACTTGTGTTAGTGTTGAAAAACCACTTTTCGCACTTGTGTTGGTGTTGAAAAACCACTTTTTGCACTTGTGTTGGTGCAGGAAACCACTTTTGCACTTGTATTAGTGTGGGAAAAACACTTTTCGCACGTGTGTTAGTGTTGAAAAACCACTTTTCGCACTTGTGTTAGTGTTGAAAAACCACTTTTCGCACTTGTGTTGGTGCAGGAAACCACTTTTGCACTTGTATTAGTGTGGAAAAAACACGTTTTGCACTTGTGAAAGTGTTGAAAAACCACTTTTCGCACTTGTGTTGGTGCAGGAAACCACTTTTGCACTTGTATTAGTGTGGAAAAACCACTTTTAGCACTTGTGCTAGTGTTGAAAAACCACTTTTCGCACTTGTATTAGTGTGGAAAAACCACTTTTCGCACATGTGTTAGTGTTGAAAAACCACTTTTCGCACTTGTGTTAGTGTTGAAAAACCACTTTTCGCACTTGTGTTGGTGCAGGAAACCACTTTTGCACTTGTATTAGTGTGGAAAAACCACTTTTCGCACTTGTGTTAGTGTTGAAAAACCACTTTTCGCACTTGTGTTAGTGTTGAAAAACCACTTTTCGCACTTGTGTTGGTGCAGGAAACCACTTTTGCACTTGTATTAGTGTGGAAAAAACACTTTTCGCACGTGTGTTAGTGTTGAAAAACCACTTTTCGCACTTGTGTTAGTGTTGAAAAACCACTTTTTGCACTTGTGTTAGTGTTGAAAAACCACTTTTCGCACTTGTGTTGGTGCAGGAAACCACTTTTGCACTTGTATTAGTGTGGAAAAAACACTTCGCACTTGTGTTAGTGTTGAAAAACCACTTTTCGCACTTGTGTTAGTGTTGAAAAACCACTTTTCGCACTTGTATTGGTGCAGGAAACAACTTTTCCACTTGTATTAGTGTGGAAAAAACACTTTTTGCACTTGTGATAGTGTTGAAAAACCACTTTTCCAACTTGTGTTAGTGTTGAAAAACCACTTTTTGCACTTGTGTTGGTGCAGGAAACCACTTTTGCACTTGTATTCATGTGGAAAAAACACTTTTTGCACTTGTGATAGTGTTGAAAAACCACTTTTCGCACTTGTGTTAGTGTTGAAAAATCACTTTTCGCACTTGTGTTTGTGCAGGAAACCACTTTTGCACTTGTATTAGTGTGGAAAAACCACTTTTCGCACTTGTTTTAGTGTTGAAAAACCACTTTTCGCACTTGTATTAGTGTGAAAAAACCACTTTTCGCACTTGTGTTAGTGTTGAAAAACCACTTTTCGCACCTGTGTTAGTGTTGAAAAACCAATTTTCGACTTGCGTTGGTGCAGGAAACCACTTTTGCACTTGTATTAGTGTGGAAAAAACACTTTTTGCACTTGTGATAGTGTTGAAAAACCACTTTTCGCACTTGTATTAGTTTGGAAAAACCACTTATCGCACTTGTGTTAGTGTTGAAAAACCACTTTTCGCACTGGTGTTAGTGTTCAAAAACCACTTTTCGCACTTGTGTTGGTGCAGGAAACCACTTTTCCACTTGTATTAGTGTGGAAAAAACACTTTTCGCACTTGTGTTAGTGTTGAAAAACCACTTTTCGCACTTGTGTTAGTGTTGAAAAACCACTTTTCGCACTTGTATTGGTGCAGGAAACCAGTTTTGCACTTGTATTAGTGTGGAAAAAACACTTTTCGCACTTGTGTTAGTGTTGAAAAACCACTTTTCGCACTTGTGTTAGTGTTGAAAAACCACTTTTCGCACTTGTATTGGTGCAGGAAACAACTTTTCCACTTGTATTAGTGTGGAAAAAACACTTTTTGCACTTGTGATAGTGTTGAAAAACCACTTTTCGCACTTGTGTTATTGTTGAAAAACCACTTTTCGCACTTGTGTTGGTGCAGGAAACCACTTTTGCACTTGTATTAGTGTGGAAAAAACACTTTTTGCACTTGTGATAGTGTTGAAAAACCACTTTTCGCACTTGTGTTGGTGCAGGAAACCTGTTTTGCATTTGTATTAGTGTGGAAAAAACACTTTTCGCACTTGTGTTAGTGTTGAAAAACCACTTTTCGCACTTGTGTTAGTGTTGAAAAACCACTTTTCGCACTTGTGTTAGTGCAGGAAACCACTTTTGCACTTGTATTAGTGTGGAAAAAACACTTTTTGCACTTGTGATAGTGTTGAAAAACCACTTTTCGCACTTGTGTTAGTGCAGGAAACCACTTTTGCACTTGTATTAGTGTGGAAAAAACACTTTTTGCACTTGTGTTAGTGTTGAAAAACCACTTTTCACACTTGTGTTGGTGCAGGAAACCACTTTTGCACTTGTATTAGTGTGGAAAAACCACTTTTCGCACTTGTGTTAGTGTTGAAAAACCACTTTTCGCACTTGTGTTAGTGTTGAAAAACCACTTTTCGCACTTGTGTTGGTGCAGGAAACCACTTTTGCACTTGTATTAGTGTGGAAAAAACACTTTTCGCACGTGTGTTAGTGTTGAAAAACCACTTTTCGCACTTGTGTTAGTATTGAAAAACCACTTTTCGCACTTGTGTTAGTGTTGAAAAACCACTTTTCGCACTTGTGTTGGTGTAGGAAACCTGTTTTGCATTTGTATTAGTGTGGAAAAAACACTTTTCGCACTTGTGTTAGTGTTGAAAAACCACTTTTCGCACTTGTGTTAGTGTTGAAAAACCACTTTTCGCACTTGTGTTAGTGCAGGAAACCACTTTTGCACTTGTATTAGTGTGGAAAAAACACTTTTTGCACTTGTGATAGTGTTGAAAAACCACTTTTCGCACTAGTGTTAGTGCAGGAAACCACTTTTGCACTTGTATTAGTGTGGAAAAAACACTTTTTGCACTTGTGTTAGTGTTGAAAAACCACTTTTCACACTTGTGTTGGTGCAGGAAACCACTTTTGCACTTGTATTAGTGTGGAAAAACCACTTTTCGCACTTGTGTTAGTGTTGAAAAACCACTTTTCGCACTTGTGTTAGTTTTGAAAAACCACTTTTTGCACTTGTGTTGGTGCAGGAAACCACTTTTGCACTTATATTAGTGTGGAAAAAACACTTTTCGCACGTGTGTTAGTGTTGAAAAACCACTTTTCGCACTTGTGTTGGTATTGAAAAACCACTTTTCGCACTTGTGTTAGTGTTGAAAAACCACTTTTCGCACTTGTGTTGGTGCAGGAAACCACTTTTCCACTTGTATTAGTGTGGAAAAAACACTTTTCGCACTTGTGTTAGTGTTGAAAAACCACTTTTCGCACTTGTGTTAGTGTTGAAAAACCACTTTTCGCACTTGTATTGGTGCAGGAAACCACTTTTGCACTTGTATTAGTGTGGAAAAAACACTTTTCGCACTTGTGTTAGTGTTGAAAAACCACTTTTCGCACTTGTGTTATTGTTGAAAAACCACTTTTCGCACTTGTGTTGGTGCAGGAAACCACTTTTGCACTTGTATTAGTGTGGAAAAAACACTTTTTGCACTTGTGATAGTGTTGAAAAACCATTTTTCGCACTTGTGTTAGTGTTGAAAAATCACTTTTCGCACTTGTGTTTGTGCAGGAAACCACTTTTGCACTTGTATTAGTGTGGAAAAACCACTTTTCGCACTTGTTTTTGTGTTGAAAAACCACTTTTCGCACTTGTATTAGTGTGAAAAAACCACTTTTCGCACTTGTGTTAGTGTTGAAAAACCACTTTTCGCACTTGTGTTAGTGTTGAAAAACCACTTTTCACACTTGTGTTGGTGCAGGAAACCACTTTTGCACTTGTATTAGTGTGGAAAAAACACTTTTTGCACGTGTGTTAGTGTTGAAAAACCACTTTTCGCACTTGTGTTAGTATTGAAAAACCACTTTTCGCACTTGTGTTAGTGTTGAAAAACCACTTTTCGCACTTGTGTTAGTGTTGAAAAATCACTTTTTGCACTTGTGATAGTGTTGAAAAACCACTTTTCGCACTTGTGTTAGTGTTGAAAAATCACTTTTTGCACTTGTGTTTGTGCAGGAAACCACTTTTGCACTTGTATTAGTGTGGAAAAAACACTTTTTGCACTTGTGATAGTGTTGAAAAACCACTTTTCGCACTTGTGTTGGTGCAGGAAACCTGTTTTGCACTTGTATTAGTGTGGAAAAAACACTTTTCGCACTTGTGTTAGTGTTGAAAAACCACTTTTCGCACTTGTGTTAGTGTTGAAAAACCACTTTTCGCACTTGTGTTAGTGCAGGAAACCACTTTTGCACTTGTATTAGTGTGGAAAAAACTTTTTGCACTTGTGATAGTGTTGAAAAACCACTTTTCTCACTTGTGTTAGTGTTGAAAAACCACTTTTCGCACTTGTGTTGGTGCAGGAAACCACTTTTGCACTTGTATTAGTGCGGAAAAAACACTTTTTGCACTTGTGATAGTGTTGAAAAACCACTTTTCGCACTTGTGTTAGTGTTGAAAAACCACTTTTCACACTTGTGTTAGTGTTGAAAAACCACTTTTCGCACTTGTGTTAGTGTTGAAAAACCACTTTTCACACTTGTGTTGGTGCAGGAAACCACTTTTGCACTTGTATTAGTGTGGAAAAAACACTTTTTGCACTTGTGATAGTGTTGATAAACCACTTTTCGCACTTGTGTTAGTGTTGAAAAATCACTTTTCGCACTTGTGTTTGTGCAGAAAACCACTTTTGCACTTGTATTAGTGTGGAAAAACCACTTTTCGCACTTGTTTTAGTGTTGAAAAACCACTTTTCGCACTTGTATTAGTGTGAAAAAACCACTTTTCGCACTTGTGTTAGTGTTGAAAAACCACTTTTCGCACTTGTGTTAGTGTTGAAAAACCACTTTTCGCACTTGTGTTGGTGCAGGAAACCACTTTTGCACTTGTATTAGTGTGGGAAAAACACTTTTCGCACGTGTGTTAGTGTTGAAAAACCACTTTTCGCACTTGTGTTAGTGTTGAAAAACCACTTTTCGCACTTGTGTTGGTGCAGGAAACCACTTTTGCACTTGTATTAGTGTGGAAAAAACACTTTTCGCACTTGTGTTAGTGTTGAAAAACCACTTTTCGCACTTGTGTTAGTGTTGAAAAACCACTTTTTGCACTTGTGTTGGTGCAGGAAACCACTTTTGCACTTGTATTAGTGTGGGAAAAACACTTTTCGCACGTGTGTTAGTGTTGAAAAACCACTTTTCGCACTTGTGTTAGTGTTGAAAAACCACTTTTCGCACTTGTGTTGGTGCAGGAAACCACTTTTGCACTTGTATTAGTGTGGAAAAAACACTTTTTGCACTTGTGAAAGTGTTGAAAAACCACTTTTCGCACTTGTGTTGGTGCAGGAAACCACTTTTGCACTTGTATTAGTGTGGAAAAACCACTTTTAGCACTTGTGTTAGTGTTGAAAAACCACTTTTCGCACTTGTATTAGTGTGGAAAAACCACTTTTCGCACATGTGTTAGTGTTGAAAAACCACTTTTCGCACTTGTGTTAGTGTTGAAAAACCACTTTTCGCACTTGTGTTGGTGCAGGAAACCACTTTTGCACTTGTATTAGTGTGGAAAAACCACTTTTCGCACTTGTGTTAGTGTTGAAAAACCACTTTTCGCACTTGTGTTAGTGTTGAAAAACCACTTTTTGCACTTGTGAAAGTGTTGAAAAACCACTTTTCGCACTTGTGTTGGTGCAGGAAACCACTTTTGCACTTGTATTAGTGTGGAAAAACCACTTTTAGCACTTGTGTTAGTGTTGAAAAACCACTTTTCGCACTTGTATTAGTGTGGAAAAACCACTTTTCGCACATGTGTTAGTGTTGAGAAACCACTTTTCGCACTTGTGTTAGTGTTGAAAAACCACTTTTCGCACTTGTGTTGGTGCAGGAAACCACTTTTGCACTTGTATTAGTGTGGAAAAAACACTTTTTGCACTTGTGATAGTGTTGAAAAACCACTTTTCGCACTTGTGTTAGTGTTGAAAAACGACTTTTCGCAATCGTGTTAGTGTTGAAAAACCACTTTTCGCACTTGTGTTGGTGCAGGAAACCACTTTTGCACTTGTATTAGTGTGCAAAAAACACTTTTTGCACTTGTGATAGTGTTGAAAAACCACTTTTCGCACTTGTGTTGGTGCAGGAAACCACTTTTGCACTTGTATTAGTGTGGAAAAAACACTTTTCGCACTTGTGTTAGTGTTGAAAAACCACTTTTCGCACTTGTGTTAGTGTTGAAAAACCACTTTTCGCACTTGTGTTGGTGCAGGAAACCACTTTTGCACTTGTATTAGTGTGGAACAACCACTTTTCGCACTTGTGTTAGTGTTGAAAAACCACTTTTCGCACCTGTGTTAGTGTTGAAAAACCAATTTTCGACTTGTGTTGGTGCAGGAAACCACTTTTGCACTTGTATTTGTGTGGAAAAACCACTTTTTGCACTTGTATTAGTGTGAAAAAACCACTTTTCGCACTTGTGGTAGTGTTGAAAAACCACCTTTCGCACCTGTTAGTGTTGAAAAAACCAATTTTCGACTTGTATTAGTGTTGAAAAACCACTTTTCGCACTTGTATTAGTGTGAAAAAACCACTTTTCGCACTTGTGTTAGTGTTGAAAAACCACTTTTCGCACCTGTGTTAGTGTTGAAAAACCACTTTTCGCACTTGTATTTGTGTGGAAAAACCACTTTTCGCACTTGTATTAGTGTGAAAAAACCACTTTTCGCACTTGTGTTAGTGTTGAAAAACCACTTTTCACACTTGTGTTGGTGCAGGAAACCACTTTTGCACTTGTATTAGTGTGGAAAAAACACTTTTTGCACTTGTGATAGTGTTGATAAACCACTTTTCGCACTTGTGTTAGTGTTGAAAAATCACTTTTCGCACTTGTGTTTGTGCAGGAAACCACTTTTGCACTTGTATTAGTGTGGAAAAACCACTTTTCGCACTTGTTTTAGTGTTGAAAAACCACTTTTCGCACTTGTATTAGTGTGAAAAAACCACTTTTCGCACTTGTGTTAGTGTTGAAAAACCACTTTTCGCACTTGTGTTAGTGTTGAAAAACCACTTTTCGCACTTGTGTTGGTGCAGGAAACCACTTTTGCACTTGTATTAGTGTGGGAAAAACACTTTTCGCACGTGTGTTAGTGTTGAAAAACCACTTTTCGCACTTGTGTTAGTGTTGAAAAACCACTTTTCGCACTTGTGTTGGTGCAGGAAACCACTTTTGCACTTGTATTAGTGTGGAAAAAACACTTTTCGCACTTGTGTTAGTGTTGAAAAACCACTTTTCGCATTTGTGTTAGTGTTGAAAAACCACTTTTCGCACTTGTGTTGGTGCAGGAAACCACTTTTGCACTTGTATTAGTGTGGAAAAACCACTTTTAGCACTTGTGTTAGTGTTGAAAAACCACTTTTCGCACTTGTATTAGTGTGGAAAAACCACTTTTCGCACATGTGTTAGTGTTGAAAAACTTCTTTTCGCACTTGTGTTAGTGTTGAAAAACCACTTTTCGCACTTGTGTTGGTGCAGGAAACCACTTTTGCACTTGTATTAGTGTGGAAAAAACACTTTTTGCACTTGTGATAGTGTTGAAAAACCACTTTTCGCACTTGTGTTAGTGTTGAAAAACGACTTTTCGCAATCGTGTTAGTGTTGAAAAACCACTTTTCGCACTTGTGTTGGTGCAGGAAACCACTTTTGCACTTGTATTAGTGTGGAAAAAACACTTTTTGCACTTGTGATAGTGTTGAAAAACCACTTTTCGCACTTGTGTTGGTGCAGGAAACCACTTTTGCACTTGTATTAGTGTGGAAAAAACACTTTTCGCACTTGTGTTAGTGTTGAAAAACCACTTTTCGCACTTGTGTTAGTGTTGAAAAACCACTTTTCGCACTTGTGTTGGTGCAGGAAACCACTTTTGCACTTGTATTAGTGTGGAAAAACCACTTTTCGCACTTGTATTAGTGTGAAAAAACCACTTTTCGCACTTGTGTTAGTGTTGAAAAACCACTTTTCGCACCTGTGTTAGTGTTGAAAAACCAATTTTCGACTTGTGTTGGTGCAGGAAACCACTTTTGCACTTGTATTTGTGTGGAAAACCACTTTTCGCACTTGTATTAGTGTGAAAAAACCACTTTTCGCACTTGTGTTAGTGTTGAAAAACCACTTTTCGCACCTGTGTTCGTGTTGAAAAACCAATTTTCGACTTGTGTTGGTGCAGGAAACCACTTTTGCACTTGTATTACTGTGGAAAAAACACTTTTTGCACTTGTGATAGTGTTGAAAAACCACTTTTCGCAATTGTATTAGTTTGGAAAAACCACTTTTCGCACTTGTGTTAGTGTTGAAAAACCACTTTTCGCACTGGTGTTAGTGTTGAAAAACCACTTTTCGCACTTGTGTTGGTGCAATAAACCACTTTTGCACTTGTATTAGTGCGGAAAAACACTTTTTGCACTTGTGATAGTGTTGAAAAACCACTTTTCACACTTGTGTTAGTGTTGAAAAACCACTTTTCGCACTTGTGTTAGTGTTGAAAAACCACTTTTCACACTTGTGTTGGTGCAGGAAACCACTTTTGCACTTGTATTAGTGTGGAAAAAACACTTTTTGCACTTGTGATAGTGTTGATAAACCACTTTTCGCACTTGTGTTAGTGTTGAAAAATCACTTTTCGCACTTGTGTTTGTGCAGGAAACCACTTTTGCACTTGTATTAGTGTGGAAAAACCACTTTTCGCACTTGTTTTAGTGTTGAAAAACCACTTTTCGCACTTGTATTAGTGTGAAAAAAACACTTTTCGCACTTGTGTTAGTGTTGAAAAACCACTTTTCGCACTTGTGTTAGTGTTGAAAAACCACTTTTCGCACTTGTGTTGGTGCAGGAAACCACTTTTGCACTTGTATTAGTGTGGGAAAAACACTTTTCGCACGTGTGTTAGTGTTGAAAAACCACTTTTCGCACTTGTGTTAGTGTTGAAAAACCACTTTTCGCACTTGTGTTGGTGCAGGAAACCACTTTTGCACTTGTATTAGTGTGGAAAAAACACTTTTCGCACTTGTGTTAGTGTTGAAAAACCACTTTTCGCATTTGCGTTAGTGTTGAAAAACCACTTTTCGCACTTGTGTTGGTGCAGGAAACCACTTTTGCACTTGTATTAGTGTGGAAAAAACACTTTTTGCACTTGTGAAAGTGTTGAAAAACCACTTTTCGCACTTGTGTTGGTGCAGGAAACCACTTTTGCACTTGTGAAAGTGTTGAAAAACCACTTTTCGCACTTGTGTTGGTGCAGGAAACCACTTTTGCACTTGTATTAGTGTGGAAAAAACACTTTTCGCACTTGTGTTAGTGTTGAAAAACCACTTTTCGCATTTGCGTTAGTGTTGAAAAACCACTTTTCGCACTTGTGTTGGTGCAGGAAACCACTTTTGCACTTGTATTAGTGTGGAAAAAACACTTTTCGCACTTGTGTTAGTGTTGAAAAACCACTTTTCGCACTTGTGTTAGTGTTGAAAAACCACTTTTTGCACTTGTGAAAGTGTTGAAAAACCACTTTTCGCACTTGTGTTGGTGCAGGAAACCACTTTTGCACTTGTATTAGTGTGGAAAAACCACTTTTAGCACTTGTGTTAGTGTTGAAAAACCACTTTTCGCACTTGTATTAGTGTGGAAAAACCACTTTTCGCACATGTGTTAGTGTTGAGAAACCACTTTTCGCACTTGTGTTAGTGTTGAAAAACCACTTTTCGCACTTGTGTTGGTGCAGGAAACCACTTTTGCACTTGTATTAGTGTGGAAAAAACACTTTTTGCACTTGTGATAGTGTTGAAAAACCACTTTTCGCACATGTGTTAGTGTTGAGAAACCACTTTTCGCACTTGTGTTAGTGTTGAAAAACCACTTTTCGCACTTGTGTTGGTGCAATAAACCACTTTTGCACTTGTATTAGTGCGGAAAAAACACTTTTTGCACTTGTGATAGTGTTGAAAAACCACTTTTCACACTTGTGTTAGTGTTGAAAAACCACTTTTCGCACTTGTGTTAGTGTTGAAAAACCACTTTTCACACTTGTGTTGGTGCAGGAAACCACTTTTGCACTTGTATTAGTGTGGAAAAAACACTTTTTGCACTTGTGATAGTGTTGATAAACCACTTTTCGCACTTGTGTTAGTGTTGAAAAATCACTTTTCGCACTTGTGTTTGTGCAGGAAACCACTTTTGCACTTGTATTAGTGTGGAAAAACCACTTTTCGCACTTGTTTTAGTGTTGAAAAACCACTTTTCGCACTTGTATTAGTGTGAAAAAAACACTTTTCGCACTTGTGTTAGTGTTGAAAAACCACTTTTCGCACTTGTGTTAGTGTTGAAAAACCACTTTTCGCACTTGTGTTGGTGCAGGAAACCACTTTTGCACTTGTATTAGTGTGGGAAAAACACTTTTCGCACGTGTGTTAGTGTTGAAAAACCACTTTTCGCACTTGTGTTAGTGTTGAAAAACCACTTTTCGCACTTGTGTTGGTGCAGGAAACCACTTTTGCACTTGTATTAGTGTGGAAAAAACACTTTTCGCACTTGTGTTAGTGTTGAAAAACCACTTTTCGCATTTGCGTTAGTGTTGAAAAACCACTTTTCGCACTTGTGTTGGTGCAGGAAACCACTTTTGCACTTGTATTAGTGTGGAAAAAACACTTTTTGCACTTGTGAAAGTGTTGAAAAACCACTTTTCGCACTTGTGTTGGTGCAGGAAACCACTTTTGCACTTGTGAAAGTGTTGAAAAACCACTTTTCGCACTTGTGTTGGTGCAGGAAACCACTTTTGCACTTGTATTAGTGTGGAAAAAACACTTTTCGCACTTGTGTTAGTGTTGAAAAACCACTTTTCGCATTTGCGTTAGTGTTGAAAAACCACTTTTCGCACTTGTGTTGGTGCAGGAAACCACTTTTGCACTTGTATTAGTGTGGAAAAAACACTTTTCGCACTTGTGTTAGTGTTGAAAAACCACTTTTCGCACTTGTGTTAGTGTTGAAAAACCACTTTTTGCACTTGTGAAAGTGTTGAAAAACCACTTTTCGCACTTGTGTTGGTGCAGGAAACCACTTTTGCACTTGTATTAGTGTGGAAAAACCACTTTTAGCACTTGTGTTAGTGTTGAAAAACCACTTTTCGCACTTGTATTAGTGTGGAAAAACCACTTTTCGCACATGTGTTAGTGTTGAGAAACCACTTTTCGCACTTGTGTTAGTGTTGAAAAACCACTTTTCGCACTTGTGTTGGTGCAGGAAACCACTTTTGCACTTGTATTAGTGTGGAAAAAACACTTTTTGCACTTGTGATAGTGTTGAAAAACCACTTTTCGCACTTGTGTTAGTGTTGAAAAACGACTTTTCGCAATCGTGTTAGTGTTGAAAAACCACTTTTCGCACTTGTGTTGGTGCAGGAAACCACTTTTGCACTTGTATTAGTGTGCAAAAAACACTTTTTGCACTTGTGATAGTGTTGAAAAACCACTTTTCGCACTTGTGTTGGTGCAGGAAACCACTTTTGCACTTGTATTAGTGTGGAAAAAACACTTTTCGCACTTGTGTTAGTGTTGAAAAACCACTTTTCGCACTTGTGTTAGTGTTGAAAAACCACTTTTCGCACTTGTGTTGGTGCAGGAAACCACTTTTGCACTTGTATTAGTGTGGAACAACCACTTTTCGCACTTGTGTTAGTGTTGAAAAACCACTTTTCGCACCTGTGTTAGTGTTGAAAAACCAATTTTCGACTTGTGTTGGTGCAGGAAACCACTTTTGCACTTGTATTTGTGTGGAAAAACCACTTTTTGCACTTGTATTAGTGTGAAAAAACCACTTTTCGCACTTGTGGTAGTGTTGAAAAACCACCTTTCGCACCTGTGTTAGTGTTGAAAAACCAATTTTCGACTTGTATTAGTGTTGAAAAACCACTTTTCGCACTTGTATTAGTGTGAAAAAACCACTTTTCGCACTTGTGTTAGTGTTGAAAAACCACTTTTCGCACCTGTGTTAGTGTTGAAAAACCACTTTTCGCACTTGTATTTGTGTGGAAAAACCACTTTTCGCACTTGTATTAGTGTGAAAAAACCACTTTTCGCACTTGTGTTAGTGTTGAAAAACCACTTTTCACACTTGTGTTGGTGCAGGAAACCACTTTTGCACTTGTATTAGTGTGGAAAAAACACTTTTTGCACTTGTGATAGTGTTGATAAACCACTTTTCGCACTTGTGTTAGTGTTGAAAAATCACTTTTCGCACTTGTGTTTGTGCAGGAAACCACTTTTGCACTTGTATTAGTGTGGAAAAACCACTTTTCGCACTTGTTTTAGTGTTGAAAAACCACTTTTCGCACTTGTATTAGTGTGAAAAAACCACTTTTCGCACTTGTGTTAGTGTTGAAAAACCACTTTTCGCACTTGTGTTAGTGTTGAAAAACTACTTTTCGCACTTGTGTTGGTGCAGGAAACCACTTTTGCACTTGTATTAGTGTGGGAAAAACACTTTTCGCACGTGTGTTAGTGTTGAAAAACCACTTTTCGCACTTGTGTTAGTGTTGAAAAACCACTTTTCGCACTTGTGTTGGTTCAGGAAACCACTTTTGCACTTGTATTAGTGTGGAAAAAACACTTTTCGCACTTGTGTTAGTGTTGAAAAACCACTTTTCGCATTTGTGTTAGTGTTGAAAAACCACTTTTCGCACTTGTGTTGGTGCAGGAAACCACTTTTGCACTTGTATTAGTGTGGAAAAACCACTTTTAGCACTTGTGTTAGTGTTGAAAAACCACTTTTCGCACTTGTATTAGTGTGGAAAAACCACTTTTCGCACATGTGTTAGTGTTGAAAAACTTCTTTTCGCACTTGTGTTAGTGTTGAAAAACCACTTTTCGCACTTGTGTTGGTGCAGGAAACCACTTTTGCACTTGTATTAGTGTGGAAAAAACACTTTTTGCACTTGTGATAGTGTTGAAAAACCACTTTTCGCACTTGTGTTAGTGTTGAAAAACGACTTTTCGCAATCGTGTTAGTGTTGAAAAACCACTTTTCGCACTTGTGTTGGTGCAGGAAACCACTTTTGCACTTGTATTAGTGTGGAAAAAACACTTTTTGCACTTGTGATAGTGTTGAAAAACCACTTTTCGCACTTGTGTTGGTGCAGGAAACCACTTTTGCACTTGTATTAGTGTGGAAAAAACACTTTTCGCACTTGTGTTAGTGTTGAAAAACCACTTTTCGCACTTGTGTTAGTGTTGAAAAACCACTTTTCGCACTTGTGTTGGTGCAGGAAACCACTTTTGCGCTTGTATTAGTGTGGAAAAACCACTTTTCGCACTTGTATTAGTGTGAAAAAACCACTTTTCGCACTTGTGTTAGTGTTGAAAAACCACTTTTCGCACCTGTGTTAGTGTTGAAAAACCAATTTTCGACTTGTGTTGGTGCAGGAAACCACTTTTGCACTTGTATTTGTGTGGAAAACCACTTTTCGCACTTGTATTAGTGTGAAAAAACCACTTTTCGCACTTGTGTTAGTGTTGAAAAACCACTTTTCGCACCTGTGTTCGTGTTGAAAAACCAATTTTCGACTTGTGTTGGTGCAGGAAACCACTTTTGCACTTGTATTAGTGTGGAAAAAACACTTTTTGCACTTGTGATAGTGTTGAAAAACCACTTTTCGCAATTGTATTAGTTTGGAAAAACCACTTTTCGCACTTGTGTTAGTGTTGAAAAACCACTTTTCGCACTGGTGTTAGTGTTGAAAAACCACTTTTCGCACCTGTGTTGGTGCAATAAACCACTTTTGCACTTGTATTAGTGCGGAAAAAACACTTTTTGCACTTGTGATAGTGTTGAAAAACCACTTTTCACACTTGTGTTAGTGTTGAAAAACCACTTTTCGCACTTGTGTTAGTGTTGAAAAACCACTTTTCACACTTGTGTTGGTGCAGGAAACCACTTTTGCACTTGTATTAGTGTGGAAAAAACACTTTTTGCACTTGTGATAGTGTTGATAAACCACTTTTCGCACTTGTGTTAGTGTTGAAAAATCACTTTTCGCACTTGTGTTTGTGCAGGAAACCACTTTTGCACTTGTATTAGTGTGGAAAAACCACTTTTCGCACTTGTTTTAGTGTTGAAAAACCACTTTTCGCACTTGTATTAGTGTGAAAAAAACACTTTTCGCACTTGTGTTAGTGTTGAAAAACCACTTTTCGCACTTGTGTTAGTGTTGAAAAACCACTTTTCGCACTTGTGTTGGTGCAGGAAACCACTTTTGCACTTGTATTAGTGTGGAAAAAACACTTTTTGCACTTGTGAAAGTGTTGAAAAACCACTTTTCGCACTTGTGTTGGTGCAGGAAACCACTTTTGCACTTGTGAAAGTGTTGAAAAACCACTTTTCGCACTTGTGTTGGTGCAGGAAACCACTTTTGCACTTGTATTAGTGTGGAAAAAACACTTTTCGCACTTGTGTTAGTGTTGAAAAACCACTTTTCGCATTTGCGTTAGTGTTGAAAAACCACTTTTCGCACTTGTGTTGGTGCAGGAAACCACTTTTGCACTTGTATTAGTGTGGAAAAAACACTTTTCGCACTTGTGTTAGTGTTGAAAAACCACTTTTCGCACTTGTGTTAGTGTTGAAAAACCACTTTTTGCACTTGTGAAAGTGTTGAAAAACCACTTTTCGCACTTGTGTTGGTGCAGGAAACCACTTTTGCACTTGTATTAGTGTGGAAAAACCACTTTTAGCACTTGTGTTAGTGTTGAAAAACCACTTTTCGCACTTGTATTAGTGTGGAAAAACCACTTTTCGCACATGTGTTAGTGTTGAGAAACCACTTTTCGCACTTGTGTTAGTGTTGAAAAACCACTTTTCGCACTTGTGTTGGTGCAGGAAACCACTTTTGCACTTGTATTAGTGTGGAAAAAACACTTTTTGCACTTGTGATAGTGTTGAAAAACCACTTTTCGCACTTGTGTTAGTGTTGAAAAACGACTTTTCGCAATCGTGTTAGTGTTGAAAAACCACTTTTCGCACTTGTGTTGGTGCAGGAAACCACTTTTGCACTTGTATTAGTGTGCAAAAAACACTTTTTGCACTTGTGATAGTGTTGAAAAACCACTTTTCGCACTTGTGTTGGTGCAGGAAACCACTTTTGCACTTGTATTAGTGTGGAAAAAACACTTTTCGCACTTGTGTTAGTGTTGAAAAACCACTTTTCGCACTTGTGTTAGTGTTGAAAAACCACTTTTCGCACTTGTGTTGGTGCAGGAAACCACTTTTGCACTTGTATTAGTGTGGAACAACCACTTTTCGCACTTGTGTTAGTGTTGAAAAACCACTTTTCGCACCTGTGTTAGTGTTGAAAAACCAATTTTCGACTTGTGTTGGTGCAGGAAACCACTTTTGCACTTGTATTTGTGTGGAAAAACCACTTTTTGCACTTGTATTAGTGTGAAAAAACCACTTTTCGCACTTGTGGTAGTGTTGAAAAACCACCTTTCGCACCTGTGTTAGTGTTGAAAAACCAATTTTCGACTTGTATTAGTGTTGAAAAACCACTTTTCGCACTTGTATTAGTGTGAAAAAACCACTTTTCGCACTTGTGTTAGTGTTGAAAAACCACTTTTCGCACCTGTGTTAGTGTTGAAAAACCACTTTTCGCACTTGTATTTGTGTGGAAAAACCACTTTTCGCACTTGTATTAGTGTGAAAAAACCACTTTTCGCACTTGTGTTAGTGTTGAAAAACCACTTTTCACACTTGTGTTGGTGCAGGAAACCACTTTTGCACTTGTATTAGTGTGGAAAAAACACTTTTTGCACTTGTGATAGTGTTGATAAACCACTTTTCGCACTTGTGTTAGTGTTGAAAAATCACTTTTCGCACTTGTGTTTGTGCAGGAAACCACTTTTGCACTTGTATTAGTGTGGAAAAACCACTTTTCGCACTTGTTTTAGTGTTGAAAAACCACTTTTCGCACTTGTATTAGTGTGAAAAAACCACTTTTCGCACTTGTGTTAGTGTTGAAAAACCACTTTTCGCACTTGTGTTAGTGTTGAAAAACTACTTTTCGCACTTGTGTTGGTGCAGGAAACCACTTTTGCACTTGTATTAGTGTGGGAAAAACACTTTTCGCACGTGTGTTAGTGTTGAAAAACCACTTTTCGCACTTGTGTTAGTGTTGAAAAACCACTTTTCGCACTTGTGTTGGTTCAGGAAACCACTTTTGCACTTGTATTAGTGTGGAAAAAACACTTTTCGCACTTGTGTTAGTGTTGAAAAACCACTTTTCGCATTTGTGTTAGTGTTGAAAAACCACTTTTCGCACTTGTGTTGGTGCAGGAAACCACTTTTGCACTTGTATTAGTGTGGAAAAACCACTTTTAGCACTTGTGTTAGTGTTGAAAAACCACTTTTCGCACTTGTATTAGTGTGGAAAAACCACTTTTCGCACATGTGTTAGTGTTGAAAAACTTCTTTTCGCACTTGTGTTAGTGTTGAAAAACCACTTTTCGCACTTGTGTTGGTGCAGGAAACCACTTTTGCACTTGTATTAGTGTGGAAAAAACACTTTTTGCACTTGTGATAGTGTTGAAAAACCACTTTTCGCACTTGTGTTAGTGTTGAAAAACGACTTTTCGCAATCGTGTTAGTGTTGAAAAACCACTTTTCGCACTTGTGTTGGTGCAGGAAACCACTTTTGCACTTGTATTAGTGTGGAAAAAACACTTTTTGCACTTGTGATAGTGTTGAAAAACCACTTTTCGCACTTGTGTTGGTGCAGGAAACCACTTTTGCACTTGTATTAGTGTGGAAAAAACACTTTTCGCACTTGTGTTAGTGTTGAAAAACCACTTTTCGCACTTGTGTTAGTGTTGAAAAACCACTTTTCGCACTTGTGTTGGTGCAGGAAACCACTTTTGCGCTTGTATTAGTGTGGAAAAACCACTTTTCGCACTTGTATTAGTGTGAAAAAACCACTTTTCGCACTTGTGTTAGTGTTGAAAAACCACTTTTCGCACCTGTGTTAGTGTTGAAAAACCAATTTTCGACTTGTGTTGGTGCAGGAAACCACTTTTGCACTTGTATTTGTGTGGAAAACCACTTTTCGCACTTGTATTAGTGTGAAAAAACCACTTTTCGCACTTGTGTTAGTGTTGAAAAACCACTTTTCGCACCTGTGTTCGTGTTGAAAAACCAATTTTCGACTTGTGTTGGTGCAGGAAACCACTTTTGCACTTGTATTAGTGTGGAAAAAACACTTTTTGCACTTGTGATAGTGTTGAAAAACCACTTTTCGCAATTGTATTAGTTTGGAAAAACCACTTTTCGCACTTGTGTTAGTGTTGAAAAACCACTTTTCGCACTGGTGTTAGTGTTGAAAAACCACTTTTCGCACTTGTGTTGGTGCAATAAACCACTTTTGCACTTGTATTAGTGCGGAAAAAACACTTTTTGCACTTGTGATAGTGTTGAAAAACCACTTTTCACACTTGTGTTAGTGTTGAAAAACCACTTTTCGCACTTGTGTTAGTGTTGAAAAACCACTTTTCACACTTGTGTTGGTGCAGGAAACCACTTTTGCACTTGTATTAGTGTGGAAAAAACACTTTTTGCACTTGTGATAGTGTTGATAAACCACTTTTCGCACTTGTGTTAGTGTTGAAAAATCACTTTTCGCACTTGTGTTTGTGCAGGAAACCACTTTTGCACTTGTATTAGTGTGGAAAAACCACTTTTCGCACTTGTTTTAGTGTTGAAAAACCACTTTTCGCACTTGTATTAGTGTGAAAAAAACACTTTTCGCACTTGTGTTAGTGTTGAAAAACCACTTTTCGCACTTGTGTTAGTGTTGAAAAACCACTTTTCGCACTTGTGTTGGTGCAGGAAACCACTTTTGCACTTGTATTAGTGTGGGAAAAACACTTTTCGCACGTGTGTTAGTGTTGAAAAACCACTTTTCGCACTTGTGTTAGTGTTGAAAAACCACTTTTCGCACTTGTGTTGGTGCAGGAAACCACTTTTGCACTTGTATTAGTGTGGAAAAAACACTTTTCGCACTTGTGTTAGTGTTGAAAAACCACTTTTCGCATTTGCGTTAGTGTTGAAAAACCACTTTTCGCACTTGTGTTGGTGCAGGAAACCACTTTTGCACTTGTATTAGTGTGGAAAAAACACTTTTTGCACTTGTGAAAGTGTTGAAAAACCACTTTTCACACTTGTGTTGGTGCAGGAAACCACTTTTGCACTTGTATTAGTGTGGAAAAACCACTTTTAGCACTTGTGTTAGTGTTGAAAAACCACTTTTCGCACTTGTATTAGTGTGGAAAAACAACTTTTCGCACATGTGTTAGTGTTGAAAAACCACTTTTCGCACTTGTGTTAGTGTTGAAAAACCACTTTTCGCACTTGTGTTGGTGTAGGAAACCACTTTTGCACTTGTATTAGTGTGGAAAAACCACTTTTCGCACTTGTGTTAGTGTTGAAAAACCACTTTTCGCACTTGTGTTAGTGTTGAAAAACCACTTTTCGCACTTGTGTTGGTGCAGGAAACCACTTTTGCACTTGTATTAGTGTGGAAAAAACACTTTTCGCACGTGTGTTAGTGTTGAAAAACCACTTTTCGCACTTGTGTTAGTGTTGACAAACCACTTTTTGCACTTGTGTTAGTGTTGAAAAACCACTTTTCGCACTTGTGTTGGTGCAGGAAACCACTTTTGCACTTGTATTAGTGTGGAAAAAACACTTTTCGCACTTGTGTTAGTGTTGAAAAACCACTTTTCGCACTTGTGTTAGTGTTGAAAAACCACTTTTCGCACTTGTATTGGTGCAGGAAACAACTTTTCCACTTGTGTTAGTGTGGAAAAAACACTTTTTGCACTTGTGATAGTGTTGAAAAACCACTTTTCGCACTTGTGTTAGTGTTGAAAAACCACTTTTTGCACTTGTGTTGGTGCAGGAAACCACTTTTGCACTTGTATTAGTGTGGAAAAAACACTTTTTGCACTTGTGATAGTGTTGAAAAACCACTTTTCGCACATGTGTTAGTGTTGAAAAATCACTTTTCGCACTTGTGTTTGTGCAGGAAACCACTTTTGCACTTGTATTCGTGTGGAAAAACCACTTTTCGCACTTGTTTTAGTGTTGAAAAACCACTTTTCGCACTTGTATTAGTGTGAAAAAACCACTTTTCGCACTTGTGTTAGTGTTGAAAAACCACTTTTCGCACCTGTGTTAGTGTTGAAAAACCAATTTTCGACTTGTGTTGGTGCAGGAAACCACTTTTGCACTTGTATTAGTGTGGAAAAAACACTTTTTGCACTTGTGATAGTGTTGAAAAACCACTTTTCGCACTTGTATTAGTTTGGAAAAACCACTTTTCGCACTTGTGTTAGTGTTGAAAAACCACTTTTCGCACTGGTGTTAGTGTTGAAAAACCACTTTTCGCACTTGTGTTGGTGCAGGAAACCACTTTTCCACTTGTATTAGTGTGGAAAAAACACTTTTCGCACTTGTGTTAGTGTTGAAAAACCACTTTTCGCACTTGTATTAGTGTGAAGAAACCACTTTTTGCACTTGTGTTAGTGTTGAAAAACCACTTTTCGCACCTGTGTTAGTGTTGAAAAACCGATTTTCGACTTGTGTTGGTGCAGGAAACCACTTTTGCACTTGTATTAGTGTGGAAAAACCACTTTTCGCAATTGTATTAGTGTGAAAAAACGACTTTTCGCACTTGTGTTAGTGTTGAAAAACAACTTTTCGCACCTGTGTTAGTGTTGAAAAACCAATTTTCGACTTGTGTTGGTGCAGGAAACCACTTTTGCACTTGTATTAGTGTGGAAAAAACACTTTTTGCACTTGTGATAGTGTTGAAAAACCACTTTTCACACTTGTATTAGTTTGGAAAAACCACTTTTCGCACTTGTGTTAGTGTTGAAAAACCACTTTTCGCACTGGTGTTAGTGTTGAAAAACCACTTTTCGCAATTGTGTTGGTGCAATAAACCACTTTTGCACTTGTATTAGTGCGGAAAAAACACTTTTTGCACTTGTGATAGTGTTGAAAAACCACTTTTCGCACTTGTGTTAGTGTTGAAAAACCACTTTTCACACTTGTGTTAGTGTTGAAAAACCACTTTTCGCACTTGTGTTAGTGTTGAAAAACCACTTTTCACACTTGTGTTGGTGCAGGAAACCACTTTTGCACTTGTGTTAGTGTGGAAAAAACACTTTTTGCACTTGTGATAGTGTTGATAAACCACTTTTCGCACTTGTGTTAGTGTTGAAAAATCACTTTTCGCACTTGTGTTTGTGCAGGAAACCACTTTTGCACTTGTATTAGTGTGGTAAAACCACTTTTCGCACTTGTTTTAGTGTTGAAAAACCACTTTTCGCACTTGTATTAGTGTGAAAAAACCACTTTTCGCACTTGTGTTAGTGTTGAAAAACCACTTTTCGCACTTGTGTTAGTGTTGAAAAACCACTTTTCGCACTTGTGTTGGTGCAGGAAACCACTTTTGCACTTGTATTAGTGTGGGAAAAACACTTTTCGCACGTGTGTTAGTGTTGAAAAACCACTTTTCGCACTTGTGTTAGTGTTGAAAAACCACTTTTCGCACTTGTGGTGGTGCAGGAAACCACTTTTGCACTTGTATTAGTGTGGAAAAAACACTTTTCGCACTTGTGTTAGTGTTGAAAAACCGCTTTTCGCACTTGTGTTGGTGCAGGAAACCACTTTTGCACTTGTATTAGTGTGGAAAAAACACTTTTCGCACGTGTGTTAGTGTTGAAAAACCACTTTTCGCACTTGTGTTAGTATTGAAAAACCACTTTTCGCACTTGTGTTAGTGTTGAAAAACCACTTTTCGCACTTGTGTTGGTGCAGGAAACCACTTTTCCACTTGTATTAGTGTGGAAAAAACACTTTTCGCACTTGTGTTAGTGTTGAAAAACCACTTTTCGCACTTGTGTTAGTGTTGAAAAACCACTTTTCGCACTTGTATTGGTGCAGGAAACCACTTTTGCACTTGTATTAGTGTGGAAAAAACACTTTTCGCACTTGTGTTAGTGTTGAAAAACCACTTTTCGCACTTGTGTTAGTGTTGAAAAACCACTTTTCGCACTTGTGTTAGTGCAGGAAATCACTTTTGCACTTGTATTAGTGTGGAAAAAACACTTTTTGCACTTGTGATAGTGTTGAAAAACTACTTTTCGCACTTGTGTTAGTGTTGAAAAACCACTTTTCGCACTTGTGTTGGTGCAGGAAACCACTTTTGCACTTGTATTAGTGTGGAAAAACCACTTTTCGCACTTGTGTTAGTGTTGAAAAACCACTTTTCGCACTTGTGTTAGTGTTGAAAAACCACTTTTCGCACTTGTGTTGGTGCAGGAAACCACTTTTGCACTTGTATTAGTGTGGAAAAAACACTTTTCGCACGTGTGTTAGTGTTGAAAAACCACTTTTCGCACTTGTGTTAGTGTTGAAAAACCACTTTTTGCACTTGTGTTAGTGTTGAAAAACCACTTTTCGCACTTGTGTTGGTGCAGGAAACCACTTTTGCACTTGTATTAGTGTGGAAAAAACACTTTTCGCACTTGTGTTAGTGTTGAAAAACCACTTTTCGCACTTGTGTTAGTGTTGAAAAACCACTTTTCGCACTTGTATTGGTGCAGGAAACAACTTTTCCACTTGCATTAGTGTGGAAAAAACACTTTTTGCACTTGTGATAGTGTTGAAAAACCACTTTTCGCACTTGTGTTAGTGTTAAAAAACCACTTTTCGCACTTGTGTTGGTGCAGGAAACCACTTTTGCACTTGTATGAGTGTGGAAAAAACACTTTTTGCACTTGTGATAGTGTTGAAAAACCACTTTTCGCACTTGTGTTAGTGTTGAAAAATCACTTTTCGCACTTGTGTTTGTGCAGGAAACCACTTTTGCACTTGTATTAGTGTGGAAAAACCACTTTTCGCACTTGTTTTAGTGTTGAAAAACCACTTTTCGCACTTGTATTAGTGTGAAAAAACCACTTTTCGCACTTGTGTTAGTGTTGAAAAACCACTTTTCGCACCTGTGTTAGTGTTGAAAAACCACTTTTTGCACTTGTGTTAGTGTTGAAAAGACACTTTTCGCACTTGTGTTGGTGCAGGAAACCACTTTTGCACTTGTATTAGTGTGGAAAAACCACTTTTTGCACTTGTGTTAGTGTTGAAAAACCACTTTTCGCACTTGTATTAGTGTGGAAAAACCACTTTTCGCACTTGTGTTAGTGTTGAAAAACCACTTTTCGCACTTATGTTAGTGTTGAAAAACCACTTTTCGCACTTGTGTTGGTGCAGGAAACCACCTTTGCACTTGTATTAGTGTGGAAAAAACACTTTTTTGCACTTGTGATAGTGTTGAAAAACCACTTTTCGCACTTGTGTTAGTGTTGAAAAACCACTTTTCGCACTTGTGTTAGTGTTGAAAAACCACTTTTTGCACTTGTGTTAGTGTTGAAAAACCACTTTTCGCACTTGTGTTGGTGCAGGAAACCACTTTTGCACTTGTATTAGTGTGGAAAAAACACTTTTTGCACTTGTGATAGTGTTGAAAAACCACTTTTCGCACTTGTGTTAGTGTTGAAAAACC
The DNA here is from genome assembly GCF_964187855.1 of Myxine glutinosa. NCBI lineage: Eukaryota > Metazoa > Chordata > Myxini > Myxiniformes > Myxinidae > Myxine > Myxine glutinosa. The sequence goes on from NW_027616701.1 coordinate 191,029, forward strand.
ACTTTTCGCACTTGTGTTAATGTTGAAAAACCACTTTTCGCACTTGTGTTGGTGCAGGAAACCATTTTTGCACTTGTATTAGTGTGGAAAAAACACTTTTTGTACTTGTGATAGTGTTGAAAAACCACTTTTGGCACTTGTGTTGGTGCAGGAAACCTGTTTTGCACTTGTATTAGTGTGGAAAAAACACTTTTCGCACTTGTGTTAGTGTTGAAAAACCACTTTTCGCACTTGTGTTAGTGTTGAAAAACCACTTTTCGCACTTGTGTTAGTGCAGGAAATCACTTTTGCACTTGTATTAGTGTGGAAAAAACACTTTTTGCACTTGTGATAGTGTTGAAAAACCACTTTTCGCACTTGTGTTAGTGTTGAAAAACCACTTTTCGCACTTGTGTTGGTGCAGGAAACCACTTTTGCACTTGTATTAGTGTGGAAAAACCACTTTTCACACTTGTGTTAGTGTTGAAAAACCACTTTTCGCACTTGTGTTAGTGTTGAAAAACCACTTTTCGCACTTGTGTTGGTGCAGGAAACCACTTTTGCACTTGTATTAGTGTGGAAAAAACACTTTTCGCACGTGTGTTAGTGTTGAAAAACCACTTTTCGCACTTGTGTTAGTGTTGAAAAACCACTTTTTGCACTTGTGTTAGTGTTGAAAAACCACTTTTCGCACTTGTGTTGGTGCAGGAAACCACTTTTGCACTTGTATTAGTGTGGAAAAAACACTTTTCGCACTTGTGTTAGTGTTGAAAAACCACTTTTCGCACTTGTGTTAGTGTTGAAAAACCACTTTTCGCACTTGTGTTGGTGCAGGAAACCACTTTTGCACTTGTATTAGTGTGGAAAAAACACTTTTCGCACGTGTGTTAGTGTTGAAAAACCACTTTTCGCACTTGTGTTAGTGTTGAAAAACCACTTTTTGCACTTGTGTTAGTGTTGAAAAACCACTTTTCGCACTTGTGTTGGTGCAGGAAACCACTTTTGCACTTGTATTAGTGTGGAAAAAACACTTTTCGCACTTGTGTTAGTGTTGAAAAACCACTTTTCGCACTTGTGTTAGTGTTGAAAAACCACTTTTCGCACTTGTATTGGTGCAGGAAACAACTTTTCCACTTGTATTAGTGTGGAAAAAACACTTTTTGCACTTGTGATAGTGTTGAAAAACCACTTTTCGCACTTGTGTTAGTGTTAAAAAACCACTTTTCGCACTTGTGTTGGTGCAGGAAACCACCTTTGCACTTGTATTAGTGTGGAAAAAACACTTTTTTGCACTTGTGATAGTGTTGAAAAACCACTTTTCGCACTTGTGTTAGTGTTGAAAAACCACTTTTCGCACTTGTGTTAGTGTTGAAAAACCACTTTTCGCACTTGTGTTAGTGTTGAAAAACCACTTTTCGCACTTATGTTAGTGTTGAAAAACCACTTTTCGCACTTGTGTTGGTGCAGGAAACCACCTTTGCACTTGTATTAGTGTGGAAAAAACACTTTTTTGCACTTGTGATAGTGTTGAAAAACCACTTTTCGCACTTGTGTTAGTGTTGAAAAACCACTTTTCGCACTTGTGTTAGTGTTGAAAAACCACTTTTTGCACTTGTGTTAGTGTTGAAAAACCACTTTTCGCACTTGTGTTGGTGCAGGAAACCACTTTTGCACTTGTATTAGTGTGGAAAAAACACTTTTTGCACTTGTGATAGTGTTGAAAAACCACTTTTCGCACTTGTGTTGGTGCAGGAAACCACTTTTCGCACTTGTGTTAGTGTTGAAAAACCACTTTTCGCACTTGTGTTGGTGCAGGAAACACTTTTGCACTTGTATTAGTGTGGAAAAAACACTTTTTGCACTTGTGATAGTGTTGAAACACCACTTTTCGCACTTGTGTTGGTGCAGAAAACCTGTTTTGCACTTGTATTAGTGTGGAAAAAACACTTTTCGCACTTGTGTTAGTGTTGAAAAACCACTTTTCGCACTTGTGTTAGTGTTGAAAAACCACTTTTCGCCCTTGTGTTAGTGCAGGAAATCACTTTTGCACTTGTATTAGTGTGGAAAAAACACTTTTTGCACTTGTGATAGTGTTGAAAAACCACTTTTCGCACTTGTGTTAGTGTTGAAAAACCACTTTTCGCACTTGTGTTGGTGCAGGAAACCACTTTTGCACTTGTATTAGTGTGGAAAAACCACTTTTCGCACTTGTGTTAGTGTTGAAAAACCACTTTTCGCACTTGTGTTAGTGTTGAAAAACCACTTTTCGCACTTGTGTTGGTGCAGGAAACCACTTTTGCACTTGTATTAGTGTGGAAAAACCACTTTTCGCACTTGTGTTAGTGTTGAAAAACCACTTTTCGCACTTGTGTTAGTGTTGAAAAACCACTTTTCGCACTTGTGTTAGTGTTGAAAAACCACTTTTCGCACTTGTGTTGGTGCAGGAAACCACTTTTGCACTTGTATTAGTGTGGAAAAAACACTTTTCGCACTTGTGTTAGTGTGGCAAAACCACTTTTCGCACTTTTGTTCGTGTTGAAAAACCACTTTTCGCACTTGTGTTAGTGTTGAAAAACCACTTTTCGCACTTGTGTTGGTGCAGGAAACCACTTTTGCACTTGTATTAGTGTGGAAAAAACACTTTTTGCACTTGTGATAGTGTTGAAAAACCACTTTTCGCACTGGTGTTAGTGTTGAAAAACCACTTTTCGCACTTGTGTTGGTGCAGCAAACCACTTTTGCACTTGTATTAGTGTGGAAAAAACACTTTTTGCACTTGTGATAGTGTTGAAAAACCACTTTTCGCACTTGTGTTAGTGTTGAAAAACCACTTTTCGCACTTGTGTTAATGTTGAAAAACCACTTTTCGCACTTGTGTTGGTGCAGGAAACCACTTTTGCACTTGTATTAGTGTGGAAAAAACACTTTTTGCACTTGTGATAGTGTTGAAAAACCACTATTCGCACTTGTGTTGGTGCAGGAAACCTGTTTTGCATTTGTGTTAGTGTGGAAAAAACACTTTTCGCACTTGTGTTAGTGTTGAAAAACCACTTTTCGCACTTGTGTTAGTGCAGGAAACCACTTTTGCACTTGTATTAGTGTGGAAAAAACACTTTTTGCACTTGTGATAGTGTTGAAAAACCACTTTTCGCACTTGTGTTAGTGTTGAAAAACCACTTTTCGCACTTGTGTTGGTGCAGGAAACCACTTTTGCACTTGTATTAGTGTGGAAAAACCACTTTTCGCACTTGTGTTAGTGTTGAAAAACCACTTTTCGCACTTGTGTTAGTGTTGAAAAACCACTTTTCGCACTTGTGTTGGTGCAGGAAACCACTTTTGCACTTGTATTAGTGTGGAAAAAACACTTTTCGCACGTGTGTTAGTGTTGAAAAACCACTTTTCGCACTTGTGTTAGTATTGAAAAACCACTTTTCGCACTTGTGTTAGTGTTGAAAAACCACTTGTCGCACTTGTGTTGGTGCAGGAAACCACTTTTCCACTTGTATTAGTGTGGAAAAAACACTTTTCGCACTTGTGTTAGTGTTGAAAAACCACTTTTCGCACTTGTGTTAGTGTTGAAAAACCACTTTTCGCACTTGTATTGGTGCAGGAAACCACTTTTGCACTTGTATTAGTGTGGAAAAAACACTTTTCGCACTTGTGTTAGTGTTGAAAAACCACTTTTCGCACTTGTGTTAGTGTTGAAAAACCACTTTTCGCACTTGTGTTAGTGCAGGAAATCACTTTTGCACTTGTATTAGTGTGGAAAAAACACTTTTTGCACTTGTGATAGTGTTGAAAAACCACTTTTCACACTTGTGTTGGTGCAGGAAACCACTTTTGCACTTGTATTAGTGTGGAAAAAACACTTTTCGCACGTGTGTTAGTGTTGAAAAACCACTTTTCGCACTTGTGTTAGTGTTGAAAAACCACTTTTTGCACTTGTGTTAGTGTTGAAAAACCACTTTTCGCACTTGTGTTGGTGCAGGAAACCACTTTTGCACTTGTATTAGTGTGGAAAAAACACTTTTCGCACTTGTGTTAGTGTTGAAAAACCACTTTTCGCACTTGTGTTAGTGTTGAAAAACCACTTTTCGCACTTGTATTGGTGCAGGAAACAACTTTTCCACTTGTATTAGTGTGGAAAAAACACTTTTTGCACTTGTGATAGTGTTGAAAAACCACTTTTCGCACTTGTGTTAGTGTTAAAAAACCACTTTTCGCACTTGTGTTGGTGCAGGAAACCACTTTTGCACTTGTATTAGTGTGGAAAAAACACTTTTTGCACTTGTGATAGTGTTGAAAAACCACTTTTCGCACTTGTGTTAGTGTTGAAAAATCACTTTTCGCACTTGTGTTAGTGTTGAAAAACCACTTTTCGCACTTGTGTTAGTGTTGAAAAACCACTTTTCGCCCTTGTGTTAGTGCAGGAAATCACTTTTGCACTTGTATTAGTGTGGAAAAAACACTTTTTGCACTTGTGATAGTGTTGAAAAACCACTTTTCGCACTTGTGTTAGTGTTGAAAAACCACTTTTCGCACTTGTGTTGGTGCAGGAAACCACTTTTGCACTTGTATTAGTGTGGAAAAACCACTTTTCGCACTTGTGTTAGTGTTGAAAAACCACTTTTCGCACTTGTGTTAGTGTTGAAAAACCACTTTTCGCACTTGTGTTGGTGCAGGAAACCACTTTTGCACTTGTATTAGTGTGGAAAAACCACTTTTCGCACTTGTGTTAGTGTTGAAAAACCACTTTTCGCACTTGTGTTAGTGTTGAAAAACCACTTTTCGCACTTGTGTTAGTGTTGAAAAACCACTTTTCGCACTTGTGTTGGTGCAGGAAACCACTTTTGCACTTGTATTAGTGTGGAAAAAACACTTTTCGCACTTGTGTTAGTGTGGCAAAACCACTTTTCGCACTTTTGTTCGTGTTGAAAAACCACTTTTCGCACTTGTGTTAGTGTTGAAAAACCACTTTTCGCACTTGTGTTGGTGCAGGAAACCACTTTTGCACTTGTATTAGTGTGGAAAAAACACTTTTTGCACTTGTGATAGTGTTGAAAAACCACTTTTCGCACTGGTGTTAGTGTTGAAAAACCACTTTTCGCACTTGTGTTGGTGCAGCAAACCACTTTTGCACTTGTATTAGTGTGGAAAAAACACTTTTTGCACTTGTGATAGTGTTGAAAAACCACTTTTCGCACTTGTGTTAGTGTTGAAAAACCACTTTTCGCACTTGTGTTAATGTTGAAAAACCACTTTTCGCACTTGTGTTGGTGCAGGAAACCACTTTTGCACTTGTATTAGTGTGGAAAAAACACTTTTTGCACTTGTGATAGTGTTGAAAAACCACTATTCGCACTTGTGTTGGTGCAGGAAACCTGTTTTGCATTTGTGTTAGTGTGGAAAAAACACTTTTCGCACTTGTGTTAGTGTTGAAAAACCACTTTTCGCACTTGTGTTAGTGCAGGAAACCACTTTTGCACTTGTATTAGTGTGGAAAAAACACTTTTTGCACTTGTGATAGTGTTGAAAAACCACTTTTCGCACTTGTGTTAGTGTTGAAAAACCACTTTTCGCACTTGTGTTGGTGCAGGAAACCACTTTTGCACTTGTATTAGTGTGGAAAAACCACTTTTCGCACTTGTGTTAGTGTTGAAAAACCACTTTTCGCACTTGTGTTAGTGTTGAAAAACCACTTTTCGCACTTGTGTTGGTGCAGGAAACCACTTTTGCACTTGTATTAGTGTGGAAAAAACACTTTTCGCACGTGTGTTAGTGTTGAAAAACCACTTTTCGCACTTGTGTTAGTATTGAAAAACCACTTTTCGCACTTGTGTTAGTGTTGAAAAACCACTTGTCGCACTTGTGTTGGTGCAGGAAACCACTTTTCCACTTGTATTAGTGTGGAAAAAACACTTTTCGCACTTGTGTTAGTGTTGAAAAACCACTTTTCGCACTTGTGTTAGTGTTGAAAAACCACTTTTCGCACTTGTATTGGTGCAGGAAACCACTTTTGCACTTGTATTAGTGTGGAAAAAACACTTTTCGCACTTGTGTTAGTGTTGAAAAACCACTTTTCGCACTTGTGTTAGTGTTGAAAAACCACTTTTCGCACTTGTGTTAGTGCAGGAAATCACTTTTGCACTTGTATTAGTGTGGAAAAAACACTTTTTGCACTTGTGATAGTGTTGAAAAACCACTTTTCACACTTGTGTTGGTGCAGGAAACCACTTTTGCACTTGTATTAGTGTGGAAAAAACACTTTTCGCACGTGTGTTAGTGTTGAAAAACCACTTTTCGCACTTGTGTTAGTGTTGAAAAACCACTTTTTGCACTTGTGTTAATGTTGAAAAACCACTTTTCGCACTTGTGTTGGTGCAGGAAACCACTTTTGCACTTGTATTAGTGTGGAAAAAACACTTTTTGCACTTGTGATAGTGTTGAAAAACCACTATTCGCACTTGTGTTGGTGCAGGAAACCTGTTTTGCATTTGTGTTAGTGTGGAAAAAACACTTTTCGCACTTGTGTTAGTGTTGAAAAAACACTTTTCGCACTTGTGTTAGTGCAGGAAACCACTTTTGCACTTGTATTAGTGTGGAAAAAACACTTTTTGCACTTGTGATAGTGTTGAAAAACCACTTTTCGCACTTGTGTTAGTGTTGAAAAACCACTTTTCGCACTTGTGTTGGTGCAGGAAACCACTTTTGCACTTGTATTAGTGTGGAAAAACCACTTTTCGCACTTGTGTTAGTGTTGAAAAACCACTTTTCGCACTTGTGTTAGTGTTGAAAAACCACTTTTCGCACTTGTGTTGGTGCAGGAAACCACTTTTGCACTTGTATTAGTGTGGAAAAAACACTTTTCGCACGTGTGTTAGTGTTGAAAAACCACTTTTCGCACTTGTGTTAGTATTGAAAAACCACTTTTCGCACTTGTGTTAGTGTTGAAAAACCACTTGTCGCACTTGTGTTGGTGCAGGAAACCACTTTTCCACTTGTATTAGTGTGGAAAAAACACTTTTCGCACTTGTGTTAGTGTTGAAAAACCACTTTTCGCACTTGTGTTAGTGTTGAAAAACCACTTTTCGCACTTGTATTGGTGCAGGAAACCACTTTTGCACTTGTATTAGTGTGGAAAAAACACTTTTCGCACTTGTGTTAGTGTTGAAAAACCACTTTTCGCACTTGTGTTAGTGTTGAAAAACCACTTTTCGCACTTGTGTTAGTGCAGGAAATCACTTTTGCACTTGTATTAGTGTGGAAAAAACACTTTTTGCACTTGTGATAGTGTTGAAAAACCACTTTTCACACTTGTGTTGGTGCAGGAAACCACTTTTGCACTTGTATTAGTGTGGAAAAAACACTTTTCGCACGTGTGTTAGTGTTGAAAAACCACTTTTCGCACTTGTGTTAGTGTTGAAAAACCACTTTTTGCACTTGTGTTAGTGTTGAAAAACCACTTTTCGCACTTGTGTTGGTGCAGGAAACCACTTTTGCACTTGTATTAGTGTGGAAAAAACACTTTTCGCACTTGTGTTAGTGTTGAAAAACCACTTTTCGCACTTGTGTTAGTGTTGAAAAACCACTTTTCGCACTTGTATTGGTGCAGGAAACAACTTTTCCACTTGTATTAGTGTGGAAAAAACACTTTTTGCACTTGTGATAGTGTTGAAAAACCACTTTTCGCACTTGTGTTAGTGTTAAAAAACCACTTTTCGCACTTGTGTTGGTGCAGGAAACCACTTTTGCACTTGTATTAGTGTGGAAAAAACACTTTTTGCACTTGTGATAGTGTTGAAAAACCACTTTTCGCACTTGTGTTAGTGTTGAAAAATCACTTTTCGCACTTGTGTTAGTGTTGAAAAACCACTTTTCGCACTTGTGTTAGTGTTGAAAAACCACTTTTCGCCCTTGTGTTAGTGCAGGAAATCACTTTTGCACTTGTATTAGTGTGGAAAAAACACTTTTTGCACTTGTGATAGTGTTGAAAAACCACTTTTCGCACTTGTGTTAGTGTTGAAAAACCACTTTTCGCACTTGTGTTGGTGCAGGAAACCACTTTTGCACTTGTATTAGTGTGGAAAAACCACTTTTCGCACTTGTGTTAGTGTTGAAAAACCACTTTTCGCACTTGTGTTAGTGTTGAAAAACCACTTTTCGCACTTGTGTTGGTGCAGGAAACCACTTTTGCACTTGTATTAGTGTGGAAAAACCACTTTTCGCACTTGTGTTAGTGTTGAAAAACCACTTTTCGCACTTGTGTTAGTGTTGAAAAACCACTTTTCGCACTTGTGTTAGTGTTGAAAAACCACTTTTCGCACTTGTGTTGGTGCAGGAAACCACTTTTGCACTTGTATTAGTGTGGAAAAAACACTTTTCGCACTTGTGTTAGTGTGGCAAAACCACTTTTCGCACTTTTGTTCGTGTTGAAAAACCACTTTTCGCACTTGTGTTAGTGTTGAAAAACCACTTTTCGCACTTGTGTTGGTGCAGGAAACCACTTTTGCACTTGTATTAGTGTGGAAAAAACACTTTTTGCACTTGTGATAGTGTTGAAAAACCACTTTTCGCACTGGTGTTAGTGTTGAAAAACCACTTTTCGCACTTGTGTTGGTGCAGCAAACCACTTTTGCACTTGTATTAGTGTGGAAAAAACACTTTTTGCACTTGTGATAGTGTTGAAAAACCACTTTTCGCACTTGTGTTAGTGTTGAAAAACCACTTTTCGCACTTGTGTTAATGTTGAAAAACCACTTTTCGCACTTGTGTTGGTGCAGGAAACCACTTTTGCACTTGTATTAGTGTGGAAGAAACACTTTTTGCACTTGTGATAGTGTTGAAAAACCACTATTCGCACTTGTGTTGGTGCAGGAAACCTGTTTTGCATTTGTGTTAGTGTGGAAAAAACACTTTTCGCACTTGTGTTAGTGTTGAAAAACCACTTTTCGCACTTGTGTTAGTGCAGGAAACCACTTTTGCACTTGTATTAGTGTGGAAAAAACACTTTTTGCACTTGTGATAGTGTTGAAAAACCACTTTTCGCACTTGTGTTAGTGTTGAAAAACCACTTTTCGCACTTGTGTTGGTGCAGGAAACCACTTTTGCACTTGTATTAGTGTGGAAAAACCACTTTTCGCACTTGTGTTAGTGTTGAAAAACCACTTTTCGCACTTGTGTTAGTGTTGAAAAACCACTTTTCGCACTTGTGTTGGTGCAGGAAACCACTTTTGCACTTGTATTAGTGTGGAAAAAACACTTTTCGCACGTGTGTTAGTGTTGAAAAACCACTTTTCGCACTTGTGTTAGTATTGAAAAACCACTTTTCGCACTTGTGTTAGTGTTGAAAAACCACTTGTCGCACTTGTGTTGGTGCAGGAAACCACTTTTCCACTTGTATTAGTGTGGAAAAAACACTTTTCGCACTTGTGTTAGTGTTGAAAAACCACTTTTCGCACTTGTGTTAGTGTTGAAAAACCACTTTTCGCACTTGTATTGGTGCAGGAAACCACTTTTGCACTTGTATTAGTGTGGAAAAAACACTTTTCGCACTTGTGTTAGTGTTGAAAAACCACTTTTCGCACTTGTGTTAGTGTTGAAAAACCACTTTTCGCACTTGTGTTAGTGCAGGAAATCACTTTTGCACTTGTATTAGTGTGGAAAAAACACTTTTTGCACTTGTGATAGTGTTGAAAAACCACTTTTCACACTTGTGTTGGTGCAGGAAACCACTTTTGCACTTGTATTAGTGTGGAAAAAACACTTTTCGCACGTGTGTTAGTGTTGAAAAACCACTTTTCGCACTTGTGTTAGTGTTGAAAAACCACTTTTTGCACTTGTGTTAGTGTTGAAAAACCACTTTTCGCACTTGTGTTGGTGCAGGAAACCACTTTTGCACTTGTATTAGTGTGGAAAAAACACTTTTTGCACTTGTGATAGTGTTGAAAAACCACTATTCGCACTTGTGTTGGTGCAGGAAACCTGTTTTGCATTTGTGTTAGTGTGGAAAAAACACTTTTCGCACTTGTGTTAGTGTTGAAAAACCACTTTTCGCACTTGTGTTAGTGCAGGAAACCACTTTTGCACTTGTATTAGTGTGGAAAAAACACTTTTTGCACTTGTGATAGTGTTGAAAAACCACTTTTCGCACTTGTGTTAGTGTTGAAAAACCACTTTTCGCACTTGTGTTGGTGCAGGAAACCACTTTTGCACTTGTATTAGTGTGGAAAAACCACTTTTCGCACTTGTGTTAGTGTTGAAAAACCACTTTTCGCACTTGTGTTAGTGTTGAAAAACCACTTTTCGCACTTGTGTTGGTGCAGGAAACCACTTTTGCACTTGTATTAGTGTGGAAAAAACACTTTTCGCACGTGTGTTAGTGTTGAAAAACCACTTTTCGCACTTGTGTTAGTATTGAAAAACCACTTTTCGCACTTGTGTTAGTGTTGAAAAACCACTTGTCGCACTTGTGTTGGTGCAGGAAACCACTTTTCCACTTGTATTAGTGTGGAAAAAACACTTTTCGCACTTGTGTTAGTGTTGAAAAACCACTTTTCGCACTTGTGTTAGTGTTGAAAAACCACTTTTCGCACTTGTATTGGTGCAGGAAACCACTTTTGCACTTGTATTAGTGTGGAAAAAACACTTTTCGCACTTGTGTTAGTGTTGAAAAACCACTTTTCGCACTTGTGTTAGTGTTGAAAAACCACTTTTCGCACTTGTGTTAGTGCAGGAAATCACTTTTGCACTTGTATTAGTGTGGAAAAAACACTTTTTGCACTTGTGATAGTGTTGAAAAACCACTTTTCACACTTGTGTTGGTGCAGGAAACCACTTTTGCACTTGTATTAGTGTGGAAAAAACACTTTTCGCACGTGTGTTAGTGTTGAAAAACCACTTTTCGCACTTGTGTTAGTGTTGAAAAACCACTTTTTGCACTTGTGTTAGTGTTGAAAAACCACTTTTCGCACTTGTGTTGGTGCAGGAAACCACTTTTGCACTTGTATTAGTGTGGAAAAAACACTTTTCGCACTTGTGTTAGTGTTGAAAAACCACTTTTCGCACTTGTGTTAGTGTTGAAAAACCACTTTTCGCACTTGTATTGGTGCAGGAAACAACTTTTCCACTTGTATTAGTGTGGAAAAAACACTTTTTGCACTTGTGATAGTGTTGAAAAACCACTTTTCGCACTTGTGTTAGTGTTAAAAAACCACTTTTCGCACTTGTGTTGGTGCAGGAAACCACTTTTGCACTTGTATTAGTGTGGAAAAAACACTTTTTGCACTTGTGATAGTGTTGAAAAACCACTTTTCGCACTTGTGTTAGTGTTGAAAAATCACTTTTCGCACTTGTGTTTGTGCAGGAAACCACTTTTGCACTTGTATTAGTGTGGAAAAACCACTTTTCGCACTTGTTTTAGTGTTGAAAAACCACTTTTCGCACTTGTATTAGTGTGAAAAAACCACTTTTCGCACTTGTGTTAGTGTTGAAAAACCACTTTTCGCACCTGTGTTAGTGTTGAAAAACCACTTTTCGCACTTGTGTTAGTGTTGAAAAGACACTTTTCGCACTTGTGTTGGTGCAGGAAACCACTTTTGCACTTGTATTAGTGTGGAAAAACCACTTTTCGCACTTGTGTTAGTGTTGAAAAACCACTTTTCGCACTTGTGTTAATGTTGAAAAACCACTTTTCGCACTTGTGTTGGTGCAGGAAACCATTTTTGCACTTGTATTAGTGTGGAAAAAACACTTTTCGCACTTGTGTTAGTGTTGAAAAACCACTTTTCGCACTTGTGTTAGTGTTGAAAAACCACTTTTCGCACTTGTATTGGTGCAGGAAACAACTTTTCCACTTGTATTAGTGTGGAAAAAACACTTTTTGCACTTGTGATAGTGTTGAAAAACCACTTTTCGCACTTGTGTTAGTGTTAAAAAACCACTTTTCGCACTTGTGTTGGTGCAGGAAACCACCTTTGCACTTGTATTAGTGTGGAAAAAACACTTTTTTACACTTGTGATAGTGTTGAAAAACCACTTTTCGCACTTGTGTTAGTGTTGAAAAACCACTTTTCGCACTTGTGTTAGTGTTGAAAAACCACTTTTTGCACTTGTGTTAGTGTTGAAAAACCACTTTTCGCACTTGTGTTGGTGCAGGAAACCACTTTTCCACTTGTATTAGTGTGGAAAAAACACTTTTCGCACTTGTGTTAGTGTTGAAAAACCACTTTTCGCACTTGTGTTAGTGTTGAAAAACCACTTTTCGCACTTGTATTGGTGCAGGAAACCACTTTTGCACTTGTATTAGTGTGGAAAAAACACTTTTCGCACTTGTGTTAGTGTTGAAAAACCACTTTTCGCACTTGTGTTAGTGTTGAAAAACCACTTTTCGCACTTGTGTTAGTGCAGGAAATCACTTTTGCACTTGTATTAGTGTGGAAAAAACACTTTTTGCACTTGTGATAGTGTTGAAAAACCACTTTTCACACTTGTGTTGGTGCAGGAAACCACTTTTGCACTTGTATTAGTGTGGAAAAAACACTTTTCGCACGTGTGTTAGTGTTGAAAAACCACTTTTCGCACTTGTGTTAGTGTTGAAAAACCACTTTTTGCACTTGTGTTAGTGTTGAAAAACCACTTTTCGCACTTGTGTTGGTGCAGGAAACCACTTTTGCACTTGTATTAGTGTGGAAAAAACACTTTTCGCACTTGTGTTAGTGTTGAAAAACCACTTTTCGCACTTGTGTTAGTGTTGAAAAACCACTTTTCGCACTTGTATTGGTGCAGGAAACAACTTTTCCACTTGTATTAGTGTGGAAAAAACACTTTTTGCACTTGTGATAGTGTTGAAAAACCACTTTTCGCACTTGTGTTAGTGTTAAAAAACCACTTTTCGCACTTGTGTTGGTGCAGGAAACCACTTTTGCACTTGTATTAGTGTGGAAAAAACACTTTTTGCACTTGTGATAGTGTTGAAAAACCACTTTTCGCACTTGTGTTAGTGTTGAAAAATCACTTTTCGCACTTGTGTTTGTGCAGGAAACCACTTTTGCACTTGTATTAGTGTGGAAAAACCACTTTTCGCACTTGTTTTAGTGTTGAAAAACCACTTTTCGCACTTGTATTAGTGTGAAAAAACCACTTTTCGCACTTGTGTTAGTGTTGAAAAACCACTTTTCGCACCTGTGTTAGTGTTGAAAAGACACTTTTCGCACTTGTGTTGGTGCAGGAAACCACTTTTGCACTTGTATTAGTGTGGAAAAACCACTTTTCGCACTTGTGTTAGTGTTGAAAAACCACTTTTCGCACTTGTGTTAATGTTGAAAAACCACTTTTCGCACTTGTGTTGGTGCAGGAAACCATTTTTGCACTTGTATTAGTGTGGAAAAAACACTTTTTGTACTTGTGATAGTGTTGAAAAACCACTTTTGGCACTTGTGTTGGTGCAGGAAACCTGTTTTGCACTTGTATTAGTGTGGAAAAAACACTTTTCGCACTTGTGTTAGTGTTGAAAAACCACTTTTCGCACTTGTGTTAGTGTTGAAAAACCACTTTTCGCACTTGTGTTAGTGCAGGAAATCACTTTTGCACTTGTATTAGTGTGGAAAAAACACTTTTTGCACTTGTGATAGTGTTGAAAAACCACTTTTCGCACTTGTGTTAGTGTTGAAAAACCACTTTTCGCACTTGTGTTGGTGCAGGAAACCACTTTTGCACTTGTATTAGTGTGGAAAAACCACTTTTCGCACTTGTGTTAGTGTTGAAAAACCACTTTTCGCACTTGTGTTAGTGTTGAAAAACCACTTTTCGCACTTGTGTTGGTGCAGGAAACCACTTTTGCACTTGTATTAGTGTGGAAAAAACACTTTTCGCACGTGTGTTAGTGTTGAAAAACCACTTTTCGCACTTGTGTTAGTGTTGAAAAACCACTTTTTGCACTTGTGTTAGTGTTGAAAAACCACTTTTCGCACTTGTGTTGGTGCAGGAAACCACTTTTGCACTTGTATTAGTGTGGAAAAAACACTTTTCGCACTTGTGTTAGTGTTGAAAAACCACTTTTCGCACTTGTGTTAGTGTTGAAAAACCACTTTTCGCACTTGTATTGGTGCAGGAAACAACTTTTCCACTTGTATTAGTGTGGAAAAAACACTTTTTGCACTTGTGATAGTGTTGAAAAACCACTTTTCGCACTTGTGTTAGTGTTAAAAAACCACTTTTCGCACTTGTGTTGGTGCAGGAAACCACCTTTGCACTTGTATTAGTGTGGAAAAAACACTTTTTTACACTTGTGATAGTGTTGAAAAACCACTTTTCGCACTTGTGTTAGTGTTGAAAAACCACTTTTCGCACTTGTGTTAGTGTTGAAAAACCACTTTTTGCACTTGTGTTAGTGTTGAAAAACCACTTTTCGCACTTGTGTTGGTGCAGGAAACCACTTTTGCACTTGTATTAGTGTGGAAAAACCACTTTTCGCACTTGTTTTAGTGTTGAAAAACCACTTTTCGCACTTGTATTAGTGTGAAAAAACCACTTTTCGCACTTGTGTTAGTGTTGAAAAACCACTTTTCGCACCTGTGTTAGTGTTGAAAAACCACTTTTCGCACTTGTGTTGGTGCAGGAAACCACTTTTGCACTTGTATTAGTGTGGAAAAACCACTTTTCGCACTTGTGTTAGTGTTGAAAAACCACTTTTCGCACCTGTGTTAGTGTTGAAAAACCACTTTTCGCACTTGTGTTGGTGCAGGAAACCACTTTTGCACTTGTATTAGTGTGGAAAAACCACTTTTCGCACTTGTGTTAGTGTTGAAAAACCACTTTTCGCACTTGTATTAGTGTGGAAAAACCACTTTTCGCACTTGTGTTAGTGTTGAAAAACCACTTTTCGCACTTATGTTAGTGTTGAAAAACCACTTTTCGCACTTGTGTTGGTGCAGGAAACCACCTTTGCACTTGTATTAGTGTGGAAAAAAAACACTTTTTTGCACTTGTGATAGTGTTGAAAAACCACTTTTCGCACTTGTGTTAGTGTTGAAAAACCACTTTTCGCACTTGTGTTGGTGCAGGAAACCACTTTTGCACTTGTATTAGTGTGGAAAAAACACTTTTCGCACTTGTGTTAGTGTTGAAAAACCACTTTTCGCACTTGTGTTAGTGTTGAAAAACCACTTTTCGCACTTGTATTGGTGCAGGAAACAACTTTTCCACTTGTATTAGTGTCGAAAAAACACTTTTTGCACTTGTGATAGTGTTGAAAAACCACTTTTCGCACTTGTGTTAGTGTTAAAAAACCACTTTTCGCACTTGTGTTGGTGCAGGAAACCACTTTTGCACTTGTATTAGTGTGGAAAAAACACTTTTCGCACGTGTGTTAGTGTTGAAAAACCACTTTTCGCACTTGTGTTAGTGTTGAAAAACCACTTTTTGCACTTGTGTTAGTGTTGAAAAACCACTTTTCGCACTTGTGTTGGTGCAGGAAACCACTTTTGCACTTGTATTAGTGTGGAAAAAACACTTTTCGCACTTGTGTTAGTGTTGAAAAACCACTTTTCGCACTTGTGTTAGTGTTGAAAAACCACTTTTTGCACTTGTGTTAGTGTTGAAAAACCACTTTTCGCACTTGTGTTGGTGCAGGAAACCACTTTTGCACTTGTATTAGTGTGGAAAAAACACTTTTCGCACTTGTGTTAGTGTTGAAAAACCACTTTTCGCACTTGTGTTAGTGTTGAAAAACCACTTTTCGCACTTGTATTGGTGCAGGAAACAACTTTTCCACTTGTATTAGTGTGGAAAAAACACTTTTTGCACTTGTGATAGTGTTGAAAAACCACTTTTCGCACTTGTGTTAGTGTTAAAAAACCACTTTTCGCACTTGTGTTGGTGCAGGAAACCACCTTTGCACTTGTATTAGTGTGGAAAAAACACTTTTTTACACTTGTGATAGTGTTGAAAAACCACTTTTCGCACTTGTGTTAGTGTTGAAAAACCACTTTTCGCACTTGTGTTAGTGTTGAAAAACCACTTTTTGCACTTGTGTTAGTGTTGAAAAACCACTTTTCGCACTTGTGTTGGTGCAGGAAACCACTTTTGCACTTGTATTAGTGTGGAAAAACCACTTTTTGCACTTGTTTTAGTGTTGAAAAACCACTTTTCGCACTTGTATTAGTGTGAAAAAACCACTTTTCGCACTTGTGTTAGTGTTGAAAAACCACTTTTCGCACCTGTGTTAGTGTTGAAAAACCACTTTTCGCACTTGTGTTAGTGTTGAAAAGACACTTTTCGCACTTGTGTTGGTGCAGGAAACCACTTTTGCACTTGTATTAGTGTGGAAAAACCACTTTTCGCACTTGTGTTAGTGTTGAAAAACCACTTTTCGCACTTGTATTAGTGTGGAAAAACCACTTTTCGCACTTGTGTTAGTGTTGAAAAACCACTTTTCGCACTTATGTTAGTGTTGAAAAACCACTTTTCGCACTTGTGTTGGTGCAGGAAACCACCTTTGCACTTGTATTAGTGTGGAAAAAACACTTTTTTGCACTTGTGATAGTGTTGAAAAACCACTTTTCGCACTTGTGTTAGTGTTGAAAAACCACTTTTCGCACTTGTGTTGGTGCAGGAAACCACTTTTGCACTTGTATTAGTGTGGAAAAAACACTTTTCGCACTTGTGTTAGTGTTGAAAAACCACTTTTCGCACTTGTGTTAGTGTTGAAAAACCACTTTTCGCACTTGTATTGGTGCAGGAAACAACTTTTCCACTTGTATTAGTGTCGAAAAAACACTTTTTGCACTTGTGATAGTGTTGAAAAACCACTTTTCGCACTTGTGTTAGTGTTAAAAAACCACTTTTCGCACTTGTGTTGGTGCAGGAAACCACTTTTGCACTTGTATTAGTGTGGAAAAAACACTTTTTGCACTTGTGATAGTGTTGAAAAACCACTTTTCGCACTTGTGTTAGTGTTGAAAAATCACTTTTCGCACTTGTGTTTGTGCAGGAAACCACTTTTGCACTTGTATTAGTGTGGAAAAACCACTTTTCGCACTTGTTTTAGTGTTGAAAAACCACTTTTCGCACTTGTATTAGTGTGAAAAAACCACTTTTCGCACTTGTGTTAGTGTTGAAAAACCACTTTTCGCACCTGTGTTAGTGTTGAAAAACCAATTTTCGACTTGTGTTGGTGCAGGAAACCACTTTTGCACTTGTATTAGTGTGGAAAAAACACTTTTTGCACTTGTGATAGTGTTGAAAAACCACTTTTCGCACTTGTATTAGTTTGGAAAAACCACTTTTCGCACTTGTGTTAGTGTTGAAAAACCACTTTTTGCACTTGTGTTGGTGCAATAAACCACTTTTGCACTTGTATTAGTGTGGAAAAAACACTTTTTGCAATTGTGATAGTGTTGAAAAACCACTTTTCGCACTTGTGTTAGTGTTGAAAAACC